>NC_057797.1:390498120-390772410 GCF_018294505.1 Triticum aestivum | reverse complement strand
GCTACCTCTCAGCGGCGCTAGTTGCCATCCTCCCGCGCCCCGACCGTCGATCGCGCGATGACATGATGTTTGATTTACAAGTGAAGAACATTTTGTACTGCCTTGAAGACTTCAACAACGGCATCCCGGAGGATGACAATGACAACGACGGCGCGGCACGCCGCCGCCGGAAATAGTTTTTTTGGGGTTTAATACTGGATCTTGAATTCTCGATCATATGAATATAAATTCACAGTGTGACTGAATGAAAGATATGGTTTGAAGGAACTTGTGTTTTCTCTCTCTTAATGGATAGACTTATCAAATGATTTTATTTTTAAAAAACGTCAATGGTTTTTAAATATAAAACACTCATCACAAACATTTTAGTTAGAACACCCATATGCAAACCGACAGCTTCCCCGGGAAGCCAAGGGAAAAATGTGCCGAGCAGGATTTCTGCATCCCTTCAACGCAAACGGTTGTTTTGCTTGACCCGTGTGCAACCACGTACAAACAATTGGGTAAGATTTGCATATCTTTCATTTTGGGTATGTTGCCATTTCTCAAACTAGAAAGGTTGACATTTGTTTATCTAATAACATTGCCATTTGTCAACCTTGTAACACTACTATTTGTCAAAATATGCAGCTACAAATCACTAGCACTATCTAGTTTTTGCAACTAAAATCACTAGCACTATTCATTTGGACACCACTAGCAGGCGTGAGTTCATTGACCCATATGCAAATGTACCATTTATGACATACAACAAGTCATCAACCCACAACGGCAACGAGAATACACGTTGGATTATAGATCATTTCCAACAAAACATTCTAGTAAAGTTTTTCTCACACAACAAATAACAAAGTGATGAAATGAACTTCAGCTCAACCACTCGCGGCGTTGGAAACGCTTGCTTTGAACCAGAAGTGATTCTCTAGGAAGGGCCAGCTACTGTCAATCTCGAGACCAACGCATGACTGATCATCGAGGCTGAAGCGGCCTATGTCAGGACCCATATTGGGACGGTAGAGAAGCATAGTAATGTCCGAGGTATAGATACAATTGCTTCTCATAAATGGGAGTAACGTTGTGTCAACAGCAGCTGGATCGCCTTCCACCATCATTGGATAGTTTTGTCCAAGGAAGAGTGAGTTTCCTCCAAGACTTTCAATAATGAACCAGGGAGAAGGTGTTGGCGCTAGTACACTAGTATCCATCCTGAATACCCTACAACAGATATTGGAATAGGTCCGGAGAGTGCGACCATATGAGACAACCCTTGCTTCCTTAGTAACATCAGGAGTGCCCCGTATACAGACAAAAAGAGGTGATCGATCAGAATAAGTTGTCAGGCGCCACTGAGTATATGGGTCCTACTCGTCCTCATGCTCGTGAATAAACCTTTCAAGTATAGGTGGTGGAATGTTCACTGGACCTTCTAAACACAAGAAGTTTAATTAGTAAAGGGAAACTAGCTAACACGCATGCATGTAGATGAAATAATTATAATTACGATGGAAGACAAACGTACCGAAATCATGAGGATTCCATGCAAAAACAGTGCCACGAGTGGTGGCAGCAAACACAAGACCCTCATATTGAATTGCATCACAGTACTCATCCGTGTATAGAAACTGATTTTTGAGCAATATCCATCGAGTCAAACCATGAAGGACGGCAACAAGCTTGTCGAAGATAGCGACAACATAAGCATTCCTATAACCCCAAGAGCGGTTGGGAACTCGGCAAATTGCTATCTTCCATAGACGACAGTCAGCATGATCGTATTTGAACTCACGTAGAATACCGGTGTACTTAACCTCTCGGCAGTCGTCTGAGATTTTTCAAAGTGGAACCCGGTGACGAGTGTACACATTCACAAGTTCCCACTCATAGTTGTACCCAATATAAACAACCCAATCTCCATTTGCGCTTGCCCAAGCCTTGTCCTCAAGCAATGGCATCTTAACATCATACGTATCATTATCAAGCGGCATCAACTTACACAAGGCGAGGCTTCCCTCGTCCCTGCGCCAGTCAGTAGGGTCACGGCGAAGAAGATAAGGGAGATCAAACAGCTCCTGAACCCTTGGGTTCCTTGTAATGATGTTATTAGTTGAGTCGAGAATGGTCTTGAATGAACCTGCCATGCTAGCCGAGGTGATGACATCACACCGATCAATGAGTTCCTCCACCATGTCATCATTCAGATCGGCACAAGAATAACGGGGTCGTTTCTAGCTTGTTCACTCCATGGAGAAGACTATCAAACAATGGCAGAAGGAAGGGTGAAGGAAAATGAAGGTGGGAGGAACAGCTAGCATGCGACAACAGTTCCAAATCGAGGGGGAAAGGCGAAGAGTCAGTGCAAGGTTGCCATGGTACACGAAGAGGCGCCTAGGGAGCGAACGGTTGCCATAGAGGTCACACACTGACGACAACGGCCGAGTGAACCGCATGCAATCCCATCACAAAACACACACGTCTTGTTAAGTTGAACTGTTTCTGTTCTCTTGTGTCAACGCAAACAGTTCATCCAAGTGAATCGCATGCCGTATATCAAACACACCTTGATCTGGCTGACCGTTTCTTTTCTGTTGCCTAATCACAAACAATTCATCCGAGTGAACCATATGCTATATATCGCACACACCTTCATCTGGCTGCCCGTTTCTTTTGTGTTGCCTAATCACAAACAATTCATCCGAGTGAACCGTATGCTGTGTATCACACACGCCTTCATCCAGCTGCCTGTTTCTTTTGTTCCTCCTCATCGCAGATAGTTAATTGAACTGAACTGTATGCCCTTCATCGCACACGCAACTAAAATTTGAACCGTGTTTGATGCATCCTCCATCGCAAACGTTTTGTCGGTTTTCTTACACCACCGTTTGCAATTATTGCATCGCACATAGTTTCTCATAGGGTCTCTGATCGTAGTGTCACGTTAGCAGCATCCTGCAGTAGTGGATGCACTTTGACGGCTCTAAAATGCTAGCCGGACTTGGGGCTGGTGTCGTCCTGACCTCCCCCACAGGAGACACGGTCCACTATGTGCTCCAAATAATGTATACAGACTCTAATAATGGAGCCGAATATGAGGCCTTGTTGCATGGTCTTCGGATGGCTGTCTCTATGGGCATACAATGCCTAGAGGTGCGCGGGGATTCGAAGCTTGCAATATCCGAAATAAACGGAGAATTTGATGCCAAAGATCCGATGATGGCGGCTTACCGCAATGTTGTACTTAAAATATCAGCTCGGTTCGAGGGGCTCGAGTTTCATCATGTGGCCTGAGAGAGTAATCAAGCAGTGGACACCCTTGCTCGAATGTGCGCTAAGCGCGACCCTGTCCCACCCAATACCTTTGTCGAAAGACTCTTCAAGCCATCCGTGGTGTGGCAGGATGAGAGCAACAATACCAGTCCGGATACGGTCACACCCCTGACTCCGGACATAATTCTGATATCATCGAGGGCTCGGCCACCGAAATAACACCATCGGCCCATGTAATCATGGCAGTGATTGCCCCATGGATCGAACTCTTCCTGGCCTACCTTAATATGCGAGAGCTCCCCGAAGACCAGAATGAGGCTCGATGCATTGTTCGTCGTTCGAAAGCCTACAAGGTTCATGAAGGAGAACTCTACAAGAAAAGTACTACCGGAGTCCTTCAAAGATGTATCTCCGAAGAAGAGGGACGTAAGCTCTTGGCTGAAATCCATACTGGTCTTGGCAGCCATCATGCCACAGCTCAGCCATCATGCCGCAGCTCAGTACTGGTGTTTTCTGGCCCACGACCCAAGAAGATGCACAAGACCTTGTTCAATGTTGTGTAGGATGCCATCTTTTCACCAATCAAAGTCATATGCTACCTACCGCCCTACAAACAATCCCCATTACTTGGGCTTTCGCATTCTAGGGGCTTGACATGGTCAGACCCCTTAAAGGGGGAAGCCATAAGAAAAAATACCTGCTGGTCATGGTGGACAAATTCACTAAATGGATAGAGGCCAAACCAGTTAAAACGGTCGAAGTTGGCCCAGTGATAGACTTCATATCCGGTGTCGTACACTGTTATGGTGTCCCACACAGCATCATCACTGATAATGGCTCTAACTTCATAGCCGGCGAAGTAAAAACCTTCCGCGCTAATCTGGGCATCAAGCTCGATTATGCCTCCGTCTATCACCCCCAAACAAACGTCAAGTCGAATGGGCTAACGGCCTGATAATGAGTGGCATTAAACCCAGACTAGTGCGATCCTTAAAGGAGCCAGATAAACACTGGGTTGAGGTGCTCGACTCTTTACTCTGGGGACTGCGGACGACGCCCAATCGCACGACCAGATACACACTGTTCTTTATGGTGTATGGTGCAGAGGTTGTCTTGCCCTGCGATATTATTCATGACTCACCTCGAGTACGCATGTACGAAGAGAGAGAGAGGCCGAGCTCGATCGGCAAGTTGACTTAGACAACCTGGAGGAGGAGCGCGATGTTGCAAAAGCTTGCTCAACATTCTACCAACAACAAGCTCGAAGATACCAAAGTAGAGATGTGCGGGCCAAGACTTACAACGTCGGTGAACTCGTTCTATGCCTACCAGAGAAGAAAAAGGACAAGCTCAAGCCCAAATGGGAGGGTCCCTTCATTATAGATTAAGTTCTCACTGGAGGAGCCTATCACCTTCATAATGCATCGGACAATCGCTTAGAGCCGAACCATTGGAATGCTGCCAGACTCCAAAGATTCTACGCCTAAGTCTGGACTCACAGTTCATTACCTTTTTCTCTTTTTTCTCTTTCTTATTTTCGTTCTTACACGATTTCTAGCCCGTGTTCAGATAAACCGCACACTTAAGGGGTATACATCCTTAAATGTACATACCCCCCAATACTTGGGGACTTCTTGTCATGGAAGCTTATTATTATTCTTCGAGCATCAAGATCATCGCATATATTCTCGTCTTCTCATATATGTCTTTTCTTATCCCTTATATGCACTCTTATGACTTAAGTTTTCGCCAAGCTGGGTTGCCTGGCTCCTCTACTTATGCCCTACGTTCTCGTCTGTTCGGCTAGGGCATAAAGGGAACACCTCTGTGATTGTTACAGCCGGGTTATCTGGACGTGTACCTCAGACGAGTGAAGCCGGAAGCTAGCGTTCTAAAGGGAATAACAGGTCGGCAAACAAAAGATGAACTGCACTCGTTGCACTGCAAGCCCACAAAATATAATGCACTGTGATTTATAGCATCACAACTCAGGCGTGCACAACAACGCACGCTGGCCCAGGTAAAGGAACCCTTAAGAGAACTATTCTCTATGGAGATGATTCTTACGATCAAATGTAATATAACATAAATCCCCAAATACAACTTGTTTGTTCAAGCAACTATGACCAGACTGCCTGGTTCTCGAACATACTTCGGTGTTTACCACCAGTATAGTATTCGGAAACACTGCAAACTTTGGATTTAGGAGGGTTGAAGCGGAAGGTCTTCCATGACAATTGTTTTATAATTCAGCTGGAGATACATTTGTCGATAAAAGTACATTACTACTTGGACTCGAAAACTTCCTCCTTGTCTAGACCATCTAATAAGTTGTCTAGCTTACAATCCTCCTCAGAAAACTTGGCGGCTATATTTACTTGGTCGTATACTAAGATAACAGGAATTTCCTGTCCATCTGGTCCCCAAGGCTCGACCCGGACAATATGATTCAGATCAAGTCCGGCGTACCGCATTTTCACCATGGCCCATGCCTCTCATGCACCTTCTCGGCATGCTGATATCTTCCATAGTACAAAGCAACGACGAGCTCCTCCATACTTCCTGGAGGAGAATCGGCGGGCCATAGAGCTTTACCAATGTTCCTCATTGCCTTCCAGGCTCGTTCATGCACTTTGGACAGCTCTTGTAGAAGATCACCTTGAAATCCGGACACCTCTTCTTCGAGCCGCCCACTCAGCACGCCCACAGGGAAAAATTGTTTAAACCTCGCATAAGGGAACTGTATGAAAGTAAGGATAAAAGGCATACTGAATATGCTGCCTTTCAGCTTTCTGTTCTTTTTCAAGGCGTCCGCCAGTTGGGCCCGCACGTCCTTCAGCTCTTCGGCTTGCTTGGTGTTAGCATCCTATAGCTTGTTCTTCTCATCCCTGGTCCATGTAAGTATACGTTCACCAGCGGCTTCTTGCCTTTCGGCATGCTGTTTATCCGCCTGTGCGGCTCTTAGTTCCTTTTCTAGTTGATCCGTCGATCCTGTTGTTGTAACTGCAATGGTGCTTATGTTAATACATCGCAGGCATAGAATCATATTTTCTGGACAGTAGTTGACATTACCAGTCGGTGCCTTCTTGGATTTCTCTAGTTCGCCGGTGACTGCAGTTAGCTGGGACTGAAATTTCAAGCTCTTGAGATAGCATGTAGTCCTTCTCTATGAGTACCTAAATTACACAATGATTCTTAAATCAGTTGTGCCAACTAGTTTAAGTCTCGGGGGCTAAGGGTGCGTAGGATTATTGAACTTACACAAAAGTCTTACCCGCATATCCTTTGAAAGCTGGTGAGTGGCTCCAGCGAGTCCATCCCGAGCAGCTCAGATATATGCATCCGCTGAGCTGAAGGCATTGAATGCCTCTTCGGTAAAAGTTGGGTCGCGCATAGCCGCCCTCTGGTGCTAATGATTCATCACACTTTCCACTTCGGAGTTTGTAACAGATACATCATCTGAATCCTCAGGGAGAGGACAATCCGGCGTCGCACCGGTATCAACCCTAGTCCTTGGAATGGAGTCCGGGGTTGGATTGGGTGGTGTATGACCAGCGAGGCCTCCGGACATAGTCTGGCATATGCTTTTCCTAAAAAAACAATATGGCATAGCGGGAGACATCACAATTCGGTATACATGCCAAGGGCATATTTAAAACCATACCTTTTTTATGAAGGCGGGGGCTCGGCAGTATCGCCGTCTGCCTTTCTTTTTGAAGATCTGCCCTGCGCAGGCATCGCATTCTTAAGGGACATTTCGGATGCAGCGTGGCAAGACGAGTGCCGCCCCTTTGTAGCACGAGATAGTGCGGTGGGTGAGGCGCGATGAGAAAACTCTTGTAGAGGAGGCGTCTCATGGGCACTTACATGGGAGGAGGGGAGAATGCCGGGATAATCGGCTATGATGGCCACTTCTATGCCGTCGTAGCTCGCGTGATAAAAAACCGTCCTTGAACTCTATGAATATATCCGGATCCTCTTCAAATCCGGGATCCAGGTCTCGGATATGATCCTCCAGCTGTGGAGCAGGGTTATATATCCCTGCGACAACCTTCCTCCATTCCTGTTAAAAATAATCATATTGAGTTCATCTAGGTGTGACTCAGGAGGAGGATTGAGTAAGGTTACGAAGCGAAAGCTCACCCAGCTAGGAGGGTTGTACATGGAAAAGCCCTCTCGGCACTTAAGGCGAGTAAAATCTTCTTTCTCTCCTTTAAAAAGATCAGCCAACATGGTGGCCAAGGCGATAAAGGTGTCAGGACCCTTGCGTCTATAGCGTGAAGCATCATATTCCCTGTTGTAGTGCCACATGGGGAGTCCTCTCGATTGAAGCGGTTGAACGCCTCGCGTTATTGAAATCACCATTACTCTTCGGATGCCTTCTTTGGAGTGTCGTGTAACGCCCTCGATGCGGCTATAGCTCCTACGTGTCGAAGCATGACTTAGAGGCATAACCGCATTGAAAGCAATGTCGCAAGTAAGGCAATGTTCACAACATCCCATGTAATATAGATAATAAAAGGGGAAGGTACATAGTTGGCTTACACTAGCCACGTTAATCAAAGTACATAAATAGCATTACATCATCCAATCACTCATGGCCCGACTATGGTGCCAAAATAAAAGATCAACCCAACAAGCGACACGGTCCCGATCGCCCCAACTGGGCACCACTACGGATCATCAGGGAAAGACACATGGTAACGGCGTGAGTCCTCGTCGAACTCCCACTTGAGCTCAAGCGCGTCATCTGGAACGGAGTCATCAGGCCCTGCATCTGGTTTGGAAGTAATCTGTGAGCCACAGGGACTCAGCAATCTCGCACCCTCGCGATCAAGACTATTTAAGCTTATAGGTAAGGCAAGGTAAATATGTGGAGCTGCAGCAAGCGACTAGCATATATGGTGACTATCCTGCTCGCAAAAGAGAGTGAGAAGAGGCGGAAAAGTGCGAACGAATAACTAGAGAACAACCTGCGGCAAGCATTACTCCAACACCATGTTCACTTCCCGGACTCCGCCGAGAAGAGACCATCACGGTAACTCACATAGTTGATTCATTTTAATTAAGTAAAGGTTCAAGTTATCTACAACTGGACATTAACAAATTCCCATCTGCCCATAACCGCGGGCACGGCTTTCGAAAGTTCAAATCCCTACAGGGGAGTCCCAACTTAGCCCATGACAAGCTCTCACGGTCAACAAAGGAATAGACCTTCTCCCGAGACATTCCGATCAGACTCGGCATCCCGGTTCTACAAGACACTTTGACAAGTTAAAACAAATCCAGCAACACCGCCCGAATGTGCCGACAAATCCTGATAGGAGCTGCACATATCTCATTCTCAGGGCACAATCAGATAAGCAATCCGTACAACTAAAACCAGCCCTCGAGTTTCCCCGAGGTGGCGCTGCAAGGGGCTCTAGGTTGGACCAACACTCAGAGGAGCACTGGCCCGGGGGGGGGGGGGTTTAAATAAGATGACCCTCGAGGTACGGAAACCCAAGGAAAAAAGGCTAGGTGGCAAAAGGTAAAACCAAGGTTGGGCATTGCTGGAAAAGCTTTATTCAAGGCGAACTATCAAGGGGTTCCCATTATAACCCAACTGCGTAAGGAACGCCAAATCCGGGAACATAATACCGATATGACGGAAACTAGGGCGGCAAGAGTGGAACAAAACACTAGGCGAGAGGCCGAGCCTTCCACCCTTTACCAAGTATATAGATGCATTAAGATAACAAGATAGTATAATGATATCCCAACAAGTAAATAATGTTCCAACAAGGAACGGGCTCCAATCTTCACCTGCAACTAGCAACGCTATAAGAGGGGCTGAGCAAAGCGGTAACATAGCCAATCAACGGTTTGCTAGGACATGGTGGGTTAGAGGTTTGACATGGAAATTTGGGAGGCATGATAAGCAAGTGGTAGGCATCATAGCATAGGCATAGCAAAAGAGCGAGCATCTAGCAAAGCAAAGATAGAAGTGATTTCGAGGGTATGATCATCTTGCCTGCAAAGTTGTCAGAGTTGACTGGATCCTCGAAAGCAAACTCAACGGGCTCCTCATTAGCGAACTCGTCTCCTGGCTCTACCCAAACAAGACAAACAAGCAAACGGAACACAATCAACCACGTGCAAACTCAAACAACATGATGCAAAACATGGTATGCTATGTGGCATGCGATATGCGATGCATATGCAAGATTTGACAAGGAATGAATGAACCTGACCTCAACTTGGAAAACCAAGTGTGCCACTCGAAAGGTGAGATGATTTCGGTTGAAAACGATATAAAGATCACCGGAATCGGAGTCACGGTTTGGAAATGGCAAGCAATACAAATATGGCACCGGTCTGTGATTTACAGCAAGTAGCCATCTAAATGCAACAAGATGAACATGCTACAGCACCCAAACATGGCATCCAATTACATGGCAGGGATCCATTCATGATGCTTAACAAAAGATGAACACTGAGCTACGGCCAATTAATCCAATAATAGATTCAAACAAGCATGGCAAAAATGCATTTGGTAAACAGATTTCAGACTTAGTGAAATAAACACTTGTCTGGAATTTCAGATCAGGTAGCACACTTTGGAGCATGAAAACTATATGCTACATGGCCTGAAGATGGCAAAGTAAAGCATGGCGTGGAGCTACTCAAAGGTCTTAACAAAATTCCCTTAGTGACCTTGAGCCAAAAGGGATCAGAAAATACATTTGCAAGCATGTGAACATGGAAAAAACATAATCAGATCATAGACTTAGTGAAAAACTGGAGCATGCAAATCAGATATCAAGTAGGCATGTTTACGAGCTCGATGCACTCACTATAGAGCATGTCATGAAAATCTAAGCATACACCCATCAAGAATACACATTATACAAGCTAGACATGGCAAGAACAATAACATAGCATGCACGGATCATCTACAACATCCTCGGCAAAATCGTTAACATGTAGACAATCTGCCCAGATTCACGAAATAGCAAAAGTAGAGCTCGATTGACTCGAGCTAGGATGCTCCATAATTTCACACAAAGACATGGATGGGTAGAGCACTACAAGATTAACAAAACATCCTTAGTGATCGTCCTCAAAAGAGGCACGGATCACTAGGAAACAACATGAACATATGGCATAATGAAATAAACAGGTCAAGGACTTAGTGGAATTGCTAAGTCCCTGAAATCAGCATTAACGAATGCACCACTTTGCAAGCTTGTGATAGTCACCACACACATCACAAAAATACATGGGTTGCACCTCTGGAAATATGGCAAAGCATATAACAAAACACATGTAGAGCTCAGGGGCATATCATGCACACAATAATCATGGCAAAAATGACAAATAGCTACATGGAGCAGCAAATCTGGCAATTATCTCAAATAGCACTCTTCCAACGGCATTTCAGGCATCAATATGAGCTCATATGAAAATGATGTGCTCTCTGAGATGAACATTTTGATATGCTATATGCCCAAAACGGAGCTACGGATGCAAAGTTACGGCATGACGAACATAGCAATATAGTTAGGGTTTCGGGGCAAAAAGTCAACCGAAACTATTCCAGATCCAGATCCAGCCCGAGTACTATAGCAGCGGCGCGGACTTCGAGGTTCATCGTCGGACTTGCCAGAGACGGAGTTGGCCATCGGAGTGGAAGGAGCTCGGAGAGGTCGAAGGGGAGGTAGCCGGCGAGGACCTACGGCGGCGCGGCGAGGCCGGACTTGGCGCCGGCCGGAGCGGGCGGCAACCAGAGCGGCAAAGCGCGGCGAGGTCACCGGCGAGGTGGCGGCCGCCGGCGTGGAGGCAGACCGAGGCGGCTCGGCGAGGAGCCCGGCATGGAGGCGCGGGGCGCTGCGGCCCGGATCGGTGGCAGGGAGGGCCGGCGCTGGGCCTGCGGGCCCGCGTCGGTGGCGGCAGCGAAGAGGTCCCCCCGGGGACACGTGGCAGCGTGTGATAGGTCTAGGTGGAGCGGCGGACGTTTCCGGCCGGACCGGACATGTCCGGCGCGGCGCGAGGCGGTGGATCTAGGGTTTCGGGGAGAGGAGGACGAGAATTTCGGAGAGGGTCTTTAAATAGGCATAGGAGGAGCTAGGAGAGTCCAAATGACGTGCAGTTTTCGGCCACGCGATCGTGATCGAACGCTCTAGATGATGGAGAGGGCTTTCGTAGGTTTTGGGACAAATTGGAGGGGTGTTGGGCTGCAACACACACGAGGCCTTTTTGGTCCCTCGGTTAACCGTTGGAGCATCAAACGAAATCCAAATGGTACGAAACTTGACAGGCGGTCTACCGGTAGTAAACCAAGGCCTCTTGGCAAGTCTCGGTCCAATCCGGAAATGTTTAACTCCCACACATGAAAGAAAGTTAGAAATGAGCACCGGAGGAGAACGGAGCACCGGAATGCAAAACGGACAATGGGGAAAATGCTCGGATGCATGAGACGAACACGTATGCAAATGCAATGCACATGATGACATGATATGAGATGCATGACAACGATAACAACACACGGAGACAAAAACCCGAACTCGAGAAAATAAAATAACTTAACGCCGGAAACGGCAAGAGTTAGATTACATATTAGGTAAATCATATCCGGGGTGTTACATGCCGGATAGGTATCCTGTCCCGCCTATGTATCATACTTCAGCGCCGCCCACCTCGAATATAGATCCCTTCTAGGAGCGGGGGACGAGGCAGAAAAGTTTTCTCCACAATTCAAAATGGGCCTCACAGCCTTGGAATAGCTCACAAAGAGCAATGAAGCCCGTGATGTGCAAAATGGATCCCGGTGTGAAATTGTGCAGCTGAAGTCCATAGTACTCCAGGAGACCTCGGAGGAAAGGGTGGATTGGAAATCCAACACCTCTTAAAAGGAAGGAAACAAAGCACACTCACTCCCCTTCTGAAGGATTGGGGAAATTTTCTGCCAGGGCTTCTCCATTTATGGAAGTCAATCCCGCCCGGACGGGGACCAGGTCTGCGGGAGGGAGATATCCTTGCACCTGGAGCTTGGTAAGTTGGGCGTGGGAGACCAAGTAGCTCTCCCAATCGCCTTTTTGATGGTCATGAGGGCGTGAGGAAGAACTAGGAGCGCTAGCCATGTTGGGGTGGTTCTCTGTGGCCAACTCTAAGGATTTCCTCGCTTGGTTGAGAATGGCATTTGAGATCCAGTCTCCTTAAATAGACGCCTTCCATATGTCATCAGGGTGTTATCTGTAAAAACGCTTGGACACGTCATATTCGTCTGACACATGGAAGCCAAGGCAATGGTGACACAGAAGCCGAAGGGTATTGTATTTAATGTGAAGTCGAAGCTTTCCGAAACACCAGGGGGAGCCCACTTTGCGATGCCGAAGGTGTAAGCCGGATACAGTGTCATTGCCGAAAAGCTGAATACAGTTCCTTTTGATGAAATTGCTTTGAAGTGTTCGAAGGAGGAACCCACCTTGCAATGCCGAAGACAATCTGCGTGCCGGACATATCGTCATTGAAGCCTGGTTCGGGGGCTACTGAGGGAGTCCTAGATTAGGGGGTCCCCGAGCGTCCGGGACTCATGACCTGGGACGAACTGCTGGGTTGTGAAGTTACAAGATAGAAGACTTTCCCCCGTGTCTGAACATGACTCTCCTTTGTGTGTGTGGCAAGCTTGACGTCCGGATGTATGGTTTCCTTCCCCTATAAACCGACCTTGTACAAACCCTAGCCCCCTCCGGTGCCTATATAAACCGGAGGGTTTAGTCTGTAGAGGTAGTCATAATCATACAGGCTAGACATCTAGGGTTTAGCCATTACGATCTCGTGGTAGATCAACTCTTGTAACCCCTATACTCATCAAAGTCAATCAAGCAGGGCGTAGGGTTTTACCTCCATCAAGAGGGCCCAAACCTGGGTAAACATCATGTCACCTGCCTCCTGTTACCTTTGATCCTTAGACGCACAGTTTGGGACCCCCTACCCAAGATCTGCCGGTTTTGACACCGACACCACTCCCGGTGATGACCGTAGTTTGAGAAGTTCATGTATTCACTTTGTGTTAATGCTTTGTTCTGGTTCTCTATTAGAAGGAGGCCTTAATATCCCTTAGTTTCCAATAGGACCCCGCTGCCACGGGAAGCTAGGACAAAAGATGTCATGCAAGTTCTTTCCATAAGCACGTATGACTATTTACGGAATACATGCCTACATTATATTGATGAACTGGAGCTAGTGTCGTATCGCCCTAGGTTATAACTGTCTCATGATGAATATCATCCAACAAGTCACTGATGCAATGCATACGAATTTATCCTATATTGTTCTTGCTAAGTTACTACTGCTATCGTTACTATTGCACTTGTTACAAAACTACTCCTATCACTGTTACTATTACCATTGCTACTGCTACTACTATCAAAACTATCATATTACTGTGCAACTGATCACTTTGCTAGAGATAATTAATATCCAGGTGTGGTTGAATTGACAACTCAGCTACTAATACCTTCAAATACTCTTTGGCTCCCTTGTGTCGAATCTA
This sequence comes from Triticum aestivum, assembly GCF_018294505.1. Taxonomy (NCBI): domain Eukaryota; kingdom Viridiplantae; phylum Streptophyta; class Magnoliopsida; order Poales; family Poaceae; genus Triticum; species Triticum aestivum. The sequence goes on along the minus strand of NC_057797.1, from coordinate 390,758,609 downwards.
TAAATTTGGGTTGAATACTCTACCCTCAAAAACTATTGCGATCTCCTATACTTGTGGGTTATCAAGACCTTTTTCTGGCGCCATTGCCGGGGAGCATACCTGAGGGAGTCCTAGATTAGGGGGTCCTCGAAGTGCCGGACTATATACTTTGGCCGGACTGTTGGACTATGAAGATACAAGATTGAAGACTTCGTGTCCGGGTGGGACTCTCCTTTGCATGGAAGGCAAGCTTGTAAATTCGGATATGTAGACCTCCTCCCTTGTAACCGACTCTGTGTAACCCTAGCCCCCTCCGGTGTCTATATAAACCAGAGGGTTTAGTCCGTAGGACAAGAACAATCAGAATCATAGGCTAGCTTCTAGGGTTTAGCCTCTACGATCTCATGGTAGATCAACTCTTGTAATACTTATATCGTCAAGATCAATCAAGCAGGAAGTAGGGTATTACCTCCATCGAGAGGGCCCGAAGTAGGGTATTACCTCCATCGAGAGGGCCCGAACCTTGGTAAACATTGTGTCCCCCGCCTCCTATTACCATCCGCCTTAGACGCACAGTTCGGGACCCCCTACCCGAGATCTGCCGGTTTTGACACCGACATTGGTGCTTTCATTGAGAGTTCCACTATGTCGTCACCATAAGGCTTGATGGCTCCTTCGATCATCGGTAACGATGCGATCTAGGGTGAGGTTTTTCTCCCCGGACAGATCTTCGTATTCGACGACTTCGCACTGCGGGCCAACTCGTTTGGCCATCTGGAGCAGATCGAGAGCTACGCCCCTGGCCGTCAGGTCAGGTTTGGAAACTTAAACTATGCTGCCGACATCCATGGAGACTTGATCTTCGTCAGGTTCAAGCCCGTGTCAGGTGCGCCGCACAACCACGACGAGCATGACTTAGCTCTGCCGCCGGACAGTGTTCACGAGATCACACCTGTGGCAGCTCCGGCCCTTGATCCGGAGCAGACTGCGCCGTCCAAGGATGGGTGGATGTACCTCACCACGGAAGCCGCACACTCAGTGGTGACAGAGCTAGATACTGACTTCACCCCCTACGAGACCTATGTTGCCAGATCCTTGGATTCGTCTTCGGCGACGGGCTCCGAACCGCCTGCGTCCGTACCTATCGAATCTGATTGGGCGCCGATCATGGAGTTCTCCTCCGCGGATATCTTTCAGCACTTGCCCTTGGGCAATGTGCTAAATTCATTAAGGTCTCTCTCCTTGTCAGGAGGCCCTTGGACGAACTGTGTCTGGCTTGAGTGGGAAGCGAATGACGAAGAAATTCGTCCCCCACCCACCACCCACTTAATAGCCACTATCGACGACTTAACCGACATGCTTGATTTCGGCTTCGAAGACATCGATGGTATGGACGACGATGTAGGAAAAAATAGGAACCACCGCCCACAGGGCACTGGACTGCCACCTCATCATATGATATATAGATGGTGGACACCCCCAAAGAAAGCGATGGCAATAAGGCAACAGAGGATAATCCCCTCGAGAAGCAATCTAAGCACCAGCGTCAACAGCACCGCTCTAAGCCCCGCCATAACAAAAACGGGGATACTGGCACAAGAGACAATAACGCTATGGATAGCGCCGAAGACGAAGACAATCCCCTCCGGCCAGGCCTCGAGCAGGAGGATGGGCAAGCTAGCCCTAAGGAACATGCTGTAGACGGAGAATCATAGGATGACAATTACATGCCTCTCTCCGAAGGCGAGGTGAGCCTCGGTGCCAAAGAATTTATCATGCCTGAGGATCCCGCCGAACAGGAGCGCTTCAAGTGCCGGCTTATAGCCACAGCAAAAATCCTGAAGAAAAAGCAACAACAGCTTCAAGCTGACCAAGATCTGCTAGCAGATAGATGAACTGAGGTCCTGGCGGCTGAGGAATACGAACTCGAGCGCCCAACCAAAAGTTACCCAAAGCGCAGGTTGCTACCCCAACTCGAGGAAGAAGCATTAAAGCCTATACTTCCAGTGTATAATGCGGCTGACCGGCCACCTCGTGGCCGAGACAAAGCAGCATGTCAGGCCGAAGTCCAGCCCGCACCCCGTCGTCAGTTAAACAAAAATACCAAGGCCCGGGGTAACAGGCAGGACCTGCAAGAAGTATTGGAAAACAAATCAGGACATAAAAGATCGGTCGTGACGACAACCGTCATGCTGGATATACTAAAAGCAAATCCGGCGGGCTGAACAGAGCAGACAAGACTCGTATGAACTGCGTCGTGATATAGCCCGGCACAGAGGCGCCGCACACCCCCTATGCTTCACTGATGAAGTAATGGATCATGAATTCCCAGAAGGGTTTAAACCCATGAACATTGAATCATATGACGGCACTACAGACCCTGGGGTATGGATAGAGGATTTCTTCCTCCACATTCACATGGCCCGCGGGGATGATCTACACGCCATCAAGTATCTCCCGCTAAAACTCAAGGGGCCGGCTTGGCATTAGCTGAATAGCTTGCCGGCAAACTCCATCGGAAGTTGGGAGAACCTGGCAGACGCATTCCTGGACAACTTCCAGGGCACTTATGTGCGACCACCAGATGTTGACGATTTAATTCACATAACACAACAGCCCGGAGAGTCAGCCAGGAAATTCTGGACTCGGTTCCTAACTAAAAAGAACCAAATTGTTGACTGTCCGGATGCCGAAGCCTAGCGGCCTTTAAACATAACATCCGTGATGAGTGGCTCACCCGACATCTCGGCCAAGAAAAGCCAAAATCCATGGCAGCCCTCACGACACTCATGACCAGCTTTTGCGCGGGCGAAGATAGCTGGTTGGCCCATAGCAACAACACAGCAAGCAACCCTGGCACATCAGAAGCCAGAGATAGCAACGGCAAACCCCGATGCAACAAACACAAGCGCCACAAAAATGGTGAAAACACCGAAGATACGGTAGTCAATGCCGGATTTAGGGGCTCTAAGTCCAGTCAGCGGAATGGGCCACTCAAAAATGACAATTCGGGTCCGTCCAATCTGGACCGCATACTCGACCGCCCATGCCAAATTCATGGCACCCTGGGAACACCAGCCAATCATACCAATAGAGAATGCTAGGTCTTCAAACAAGCCGGCAGGTCTGGTGCCAAAAACAAAGATAAGGGGTCTCAAAGCGACAATGGCGATGAGGAGCCCACATCACCAAGTACAGGAGGGCAAAAGAAATTTCCCCCGCAAATCCAAACGGTGAACGTGGTAAACGGCACCTACACTCCCAACCCGAACCGGACGCACACCCTTAGGGATGTTGACTTAACGGAACCAGTCGTCCCACAATATAAACTAGGGCCAATCACCTTCAACCACACGGATCGTCCGGTTAACACTAATCAGGGCAATCCAGCCACACTAGTCCTCGACCCAATAATTGACGGGTTCCACCTCACATGAGTTCTTATGGACGAAGGTAGCAGTCTAAACCTGCTTTACCAGGACACAATGTGCAAGATGGGCATCGATCATTCGGTGATCAAGCCCACTAAAACCACCTTCGGAGGTATTATACCAGGTGTGGAGGCCAGCTGTACAGGCTCCATCGCCCTTGAGGTACTCTTCGGATCACCAGACAATTACCGTGTCGAAGAGTTAATCTTCAACATCGTCCCCTTTCGCAGTGATTATCAGGCACTGCTCTGACGAACCGCGTTTGCTCGATTCAATGCGGTACCACATTATGCCTACCGTAAGCTCAAGATGCCCGGTCCGCGCGGCGTCATCACGGTAAATGGCAAGGCCAAACTTTCCCTCGGCACCAAGGACTATACCACTGCTTTAACAACAGAAGCTACAAGTGGCACCTTCCAACCGAACCTCGAGTCGATGGCCCGACTCCCGGACACCACCAAAGGACTTTGAACTACTTCGCGACAGGATAGCCCAGCTCGTCCAGAGCTCAATTAAACACTCTGGCAAAGGCCAGGACAGGCCACATACCCCGGCTCAACCGCTCTACGGCACACAAGCATTTCTTACATTTTGTTTGTGGGTTCAAGTTTGCGCAAACCAGGACTGGCGATATGGAAGAAGCTCGAACACACAAGGGAATCCTTAGATATTCCCTGCGATGACCATCTGACTATACTCCGGATCCGCACACGGCTTCTTCCCCCTGGTCTCAGCAGGTTCCACAGTCATATTTCTTTTTTATCACATTACATGTACTCACACACATCGATGTACTATTCAAATACAACATGTGGATTTATATAACGCTTATCTAATGTTATTTCTTGTTGAAATTCTTTTGTCAAGTGGCATCCGTACACTGTGATATGCCTTAAATATGCCAGTGGCTTCGTTTTACCCATAATACGGCAATCAAGTCCGAACACCTTCATGGAAGTTCGGCACCCCTAACTTATAGCATTATATGCATCAGCTCTGAATCATGTCTTGGGTCAAATGTTGGGTTTGCCCGGCTCCCATGTTTTGCTGCCTTACGTTCCGCTATATCGGCTATGGTGGCACAGGGAGAACTATTGCGATTGTGTCCCGGTACTTCCGGACAAGCACCTCAGTAGAGAAAGCCGAAAGCTGACTATCATGATACGGCGAGAGCTGGTCAGCTGTTCGAGAGGTTGTAAAATCTTTAAGGATTCCTCCCGCATAATGCCATAACCAATGCAGCATGCGATGGATCAGCTTTTCTTCTGATCAGGTGCTTATATAGCCCCTCGTGCGGTCTTCCGAACACCACGGGCTGCTCCTACCTTCCTTTTCTAAAGATCCTATGGCTAAGCGAGAGTGATAAAGCCCTATAGTCTGATTGCCTTGTTCGTTGTGCTAAACACCTCCTTCGAAGGACCCAAAACTGGGATAAAGAGTGATCAGGTTTATCCCGAACACCCCCATACATCCTACGTGGGGCCAGAAGCCGACGACTGGCCAACTCTCAGGATTAATATATAAAACGGCCACGCAGGAGGATACACTTTTATATAATAGGCAATAAATAATAGAAATGACCTTGTTCAACATTACAGAGGACAACATGATCGTATTCATGGAAATATAATGTCCTTGGTGCATTGCTCCGCCGCAAGGTAGGATCCTTTCAGGACACTTTTATAATATAATTTGGGCTTATGGTGCTCCTTACCCTCTGGCGGTCCCTCGGTCATCATCCTTTCAGCATCCATCTTCCCCCAGTGCACCTTTGCGCGGGCGAAGGCCATTCGCGCACCCTCTATACAGACCGATTGCTTGATGACGTCAAGTCGAGGGCAGGCACTCGCAAGCCGCTCCACGAGCCCGAAGTAGCTGCTTGATATCGGCTAGGCGGGCCATAACCAGATAATCAAATCCTTCATGGCTACTTCGGCCGCCCTATGCAGTTCGATCAGCTGTTTCAGTTGGTCGGCAAAAGGCACCGGATAATTCGGTGCCAGATACTGCGACCAGAAGAGCTAATCCACAGTGTTCTCTTCTTCGTCTCGGTAGAATTGGGCGGCATCCGATATGTTGTGGGGCAGTTCTGCAAATACCCCTGGAGGAATCCGAACTCAAAATTAGAAACATGATTTCTCCTCAAATACTTGCTTTACATGGAAAAAAGCCTTACCCACCGCGATCGTCCTCGCCTCTTGGATCTCCTGCAGGGCGCCTTGGGTTTCCCCTGGGCAACGCGCGTGGCCTGACGAGCCCTGGTGAGTTCAGATTCTTTCTCTGTTAAACTGTGCTCCAAGGTCTCGCATTTCTTCACGGACTCTTGAAGCTCCTGCTCAGCTTCAATAACCCAGGCCTCGTGCTTCTCACGAAGAGCCTGCTCTGCGGCTGCCTTTTCCTCGGCCTCGGCGACAGCCTTCATCAGAGCCTCGACTTTGGTCATCGCCCCTGGCGCAAATAATGAAACCTCTTTTATCATACTGGAAATTTGTTCGCACTGAACGCGAACAAGGCTTGCGCATACATTGTTTATTTTCCAACTGCCTTTTCAACTGGCCAAGTTCTTCTTTGGCCCGCTCCAGACTTTGATTCAGTCCGGAGATGTCCGCAGTATGAGAGGCAGCAGCCGCTGCAGATGCCTACTTATGAAAGAAGAGAGATAGATGTCATCAAGTGAGTCTTCCTACGAACATAAAATTGATCCTCTGTCCGGTCCTTTCTTGCACCGAACAGTGTATCAGGGGCTACTATCCATACTATGAAACTCTTCTAAACCTCATAAAACATACCTCAAAGCTTCTTATAAGGCTGACACAGGCTTCATTTAGTCCAGTCTCAACAGACTGAATCTCCTTAATCACCGCACCCATCAGGCCACGGTGTTCATCAACGATGGAGGTGCTCTTCAGCGCCGCCAACAAAACATCTGGCACCTCTTGTTGGACAGAGATTGCCTATGGAACAGGCACGCCTCCTCCAGCCGAGGGAGGCCGCCTTCTTGATTCTAGAGCCGTATTGGTCTTCGGAATTGCGTCCGGCTGGGAGCCAAATTCAAGATGGCTCCCGCCGTCGACTCCCATGGGAATCTTCTCCCCCATGTCTCCGGCCCCCGAAGTTTGACCTCCAGGCGCCGATTTCACGATCTCTTCCCCCCTCCTTGGTCGGGGTCCTTCTGGGACGAAGCCTCGGTGTTATTCACATATTTGGGGGAAGGGGACTTCGGGGCGTCCTGCTCTCCATAGCATCCGAGCTCAGCAAATCCTCTGATGAGGATCGTTCAGTGCGGGACCTCGCCGGACTACAAAAAATATAGCTCAGGTTAAAATATTATGCCATGATGAATCTGGACGCATAAACGTGTTCGGATTTTATACTCATGAGTTTACCAGGGGCTGGGCCCAGGGATCCCACGCTGGGCTGCTGTCGGTGGCGGTACTGGATGATACGTCTCCAACGTACATATAATTTTCGATTGCTCCACACTATATTATCTACTATTTTGGACATTATTGGGCTTTATTATCCACTTTTATATTATTTTTGGGACTAACCTATTAACCGGAGGCCCAGCCCAGAATTGCTGTTTTTGCCTGTTTTAGGGTTTCGAAGAAAAGGAATATCAAACGGAGTCCAAACGGAATGAAACCTTCGGAAACGTGATTTTCTCATCAGATAAGATCCAGGAGACTTGGACCCTCCGTCAAGAAAGCCATGAGGCGGGCACGAGGGTGGAGGGCACCCCCCCTCCTAGGGCGCGCCGCCCTACCTCGTGGGCCCCTCAAAGCTCCACCGACGTACTTCTTTCTCCTATATATATCCACGTACCCCCAAACGATCAGATACGGAGCCAAAAACATAATTCCACCGCCACAACTTTCTGTATCCACGAGATCCCATCTTGGGGCCTGTTCCAGAGCTTCGCCGGAGGGGGCATCGATCATGGAGGGCTTCTACATCATCATCCAAGCCTCTCTGATGAAGTGTGAGTAGTTTACTTCAGACCTACGGGTCCATAGTTAGTAGCTAGATGGCTTCTTCTCTCTTTTTGGATCTCAATACAATGTTCCCCCCTCTCTCGTGGAGATCTATTCGATGTAATCTTCTTTTTGCGGTGTGTTTGCTGAGACCGATAAATTGTGGGTTTATGATCAAGTCTATCTATGAATAATATTTGAATCTTCTCTGAATTCTTTTATGTATGATTGGTTATCTTTGCAAGTCTCTTTGAATTATCAGTTTGGTTTGGCCTACTAGATTGGTTGTTCTTGCCATGGGAGAAGTGCTTAGCTTTGGGTTCGATCTTGCGGTGTCCTTTCCTAGTGACAGAAGGGGCAGCAAGGCACGTATTGTATCGTTGCCATCGAGGATAACAAGATGGATTTTTTATCATATTGCATGAAACTATCCCTCTACATCATGTCATCTTGCTTAAGGTGTTACTCTATTTTTAACTTAATACTCTAGTTGCATGTTGGATACCGGTCGATGAGTGGAGTAATAGTAGTAGATGCAGAATCGTTTCGGTCTACTTGTCTCGGACGTGATGCCTATATACATGATCATACCTAGATATTCTCATAACTATGCTCAATTCTGTCAATTGCTCAACAGTAATTTGTTCACCCACCGTAGAATACTTGCTTTTGAGAGAAGCCACTAGTGAAACCTATGGCCCCCGGGTGTCTTTCTCATCATATCAATCCCCATCACTTTATTATTGCTTTGCTTTTACTTTTCTTTTACTTTTTACTTTGCATCTCTATACCAAAAATACCAAAAATATAATTTATCATCTCTATCAGATCTCACTTTCGTAAGTGACCGTGAAGGAATTGACAACCCCTAAGCGCGTTGGTTGCATTGAGCTATTGTTTTTGTGTAGGTACGAGGGACTCGCGCGTAGCCTCCTACTGGATTGATACCTTGGTTCTCAAAAACTGAGGGAAATACTTACGCTACTTTGCTGCATCATCCTCTCCTCTTTGGGGAAATCCAATGCACTGCTCACGAGGTAGCAAGAAGAATTTCTAGCACCGTTGCCGGGGAGTCTGCACAAAAGTCAACATACCAAGTACCCATCACAATCCCTATCTCCCGCATTACATTATTTGCCATTTGCCTCTCGTTTTCCTCTCCCCCAATTCACCCTTGCCGTTTTATTCGCCCTCTCTCTCTCTATCCTCCCTCTCCTTCTCTATTTGACTCTTTTGCTTGTGTGTTAGTTTACTTGTTTGTCGCGATGGCTCAAGATAATACTAAATTGTGTGACTTCACCAATACCAACGACAATGATTTCCTTAGCACTCCGATTGCTCCTCTTACCGATGCTGAATCTTGTGAAATTAATACTGCTTTGCTGAATCTTGCCATGAAAGATCCGTTCTCCGACCTTCCTAGTGAAGATGTTGCTACCCATCTTAATAGCTTTTTTGATTTGTGTGACATGCAAAAGAAGAAAGATGTCAATAATGATATTGTTAAATTGAAGCTATTTCCTTTTTCGCTTAGAGATCGTGCTAAAGCTTGGTTTTCGTCTTTGCCTAAAAATAGTATTGAATCATGGAACAAGTGCAAAGATGCTTTTATCTCTAAGTATTTTCCTCCCGCTAAGATCCTCTCTCTTAGAAATGAAATTATGAATTTTAAGCAACTTGATCATGAACATGTTGCACAAGCTTGGGAGAGAATGAAATTAATGATACATAATTGCCCTACTCATGGTTTGAATTTGTGGATGATTATACAAAATTTTTATGCCGGATTGAATTTTGCTTCTAGAAATCTTTTAGATTCGGCCGCGGGAGGCACTTTTATGGAAACCACTTTAGGAGAAGCTACTAAACTCCTAGATAATATTATGGTTAATTACTCTCAATGGCGTACTGAAAGATCTACTAAAAAGGTGCATGCGATAGAAGAAATCAATGTTTTGAGTGGAAAGATGGATAAACTTACGAAATTATTTGCTAATAAGAGTGTTTCTTCTGATCCTAATGATGTGCCCTTGTCTACTTTGATTGAGAATAATAATGAATCTATGGATGTGAATTTTGTTGGTAGGAACAATTTTGGTAACAACGCATATAGAGGAAATTTCAATCCTAGGCCTTATCCTAGCAATCCCTCTAATAATTATGGTAATTCCTACAACAATTCTTATGGAAATTATAATAAGATGGCCTCTGATTTTTAATCTAATACTAAAGAATTTATTTCTTCGCAAAAGAATTTTAATGCTATGATTGAAGAAAAATTGCTTAAGATTGATGATTTGGCTAGGAACATTCATAGAATTGCTCTTGATGTTGATTCTTTGAAACTTAGATCTATTCCACCTAAGCATGATATCAATGAGTCTCTCAAAGCCATGAGAATTTCCATTGACGAGTGCAAAGAAAGAACCGCTAGGATGCGTGCTAAGAAAGATGCCTTTATAAAAGCGTGTTCTTCTAGTTCCTATGAAAATAATGATGAAGATCTAAAAGTTATTGATGTGTCCCCTATTAAATCTTTTTTTGCAATATGAATCTTGATAATGATGGGACTGAATATGATCCACCTTTACCTAGAAGGCGTTCTAAGAATTCGGAATTTGTTGATCTTGTTGCTAAATTTGATAGAAGTGGGATTGAAGAAATTAAAACCCTAGATGTTGCTAAACCCACTATTATGGATTTCAAGGAATTTAACTATGAAAATTGATCTTTGATTGATTGTATTTCCTTGTTGCAATCCATGCTAAATTCTCCTCACGCTTATAGTCAAAATAAAGTGTTTACTAAACATATCGTTGATGCCTTGATGCAATCTTATGAAGAAAAACTTGAATTGGAAGTTTCTATCCCTAGAAAACTTTATGATGAGTGGGAACCAACTATTAAAATTAAAATTAAAGATCATGAGTTTTATGCTTTGTGTGATTTGGTGCTAGTGTCTCTACTATTCCCAAAACTTTGTGTGATTTGCTAGATTTCCGTGATTTTGATGATTTCTCTATAAACTTGCATCTTGCAGATTCCACTATTAAGAAACCTATGGGAAGAATTAATGATGTTCTTATTGTTGCAAATAGGAATTATGTGCTCGTAGATTTTATTGTTCTTGACATAGATTGCAATCCTTCATGTCCTATTATTCTTGGTAGACCTTTCCTTAGAACGATTGGTGCAATTATTGATATGAAGGAAGGAAATATTAGATTCCAATTTCCATTAAGGAAAGGCATGGAACACTTCTTGAGAAATAAAATAAAATTACCATATGAATCTATCATGAGAGCCATTTATGGATTGCCTACCAAAGATGACAATACCTAGATCTTTTCTTGCTTGTTATGCCTAGCTAGGGGCGTTAAACGATAGCGCTTGTTGGGAGGCAACCCAATTTTATTTTTATTCCTTGATTTTTGATCCTGTTTAGTAATAAATAAATTATTTAGCGTATGTTTTGTTTGTGTTTTTGTGTTTAATTAGTGTTTGTGCCAAGTAGAACCGTTGGGAAGACTTGGGGAAAGTCTTGTTGAACTTGCTGTAAAAAACAGAAACTTTAGCGCTCATGATAACTGCTATCATTTTTATTTGGAGAATGTTATTTAGTTAATTCGTTTTGCATATGATTAATAGATAAATTCCTCACGTCCAGAAATTTATTTTAGAATTTTTGGGGTTCCAGATCTTGCGCTATCTACATATTACTACAGACCGTTCTGTTTTTGACAGATTCTGTTTTTCCTCTGTTGTTTGCTTATTTTGATGAATCTATGGCTAGTAAAATAGTTTATAAATCATAGAGAAGTTGGAATACAGTAGGTTTAACACCAATATAAATAAATAATGAGTTCATTACAGTACCTTGAAGTGGTCTTTTGTTTTCTTTCGCTAACGGAGCTCACGAGATTTTCTACTTTAAGTTTTGTGTTGTGAAGTTTTCATGTTTTGGGTAAAGATTTGATGGATTATGGAACAAGGAGTGGCAAGAGCCTAAGCTTGGGGATGCCGATGGAACCCCCAAGATAATATAAGGACACCTAAAAGCCAAAGCTTGGGGATGCACCGGAAGGCATCCCCTCTTTCGTCTAGTTCTATCGGTAACTTTACTTGGAGCTATATTTTTATTCACCACATGATATGTGTTTTGCTTGGAGAGTCTTTTATAATTTCAGTCTTTGCTTGTTAGTTTACCACAATCATCCTTGCTGTACACACCTTTTGAGAGAGCCATACATAATTTGGAATTTCATAGAATACTCTATGTGCTTCACTTATATCTTTTGAGTTATATAATTTTACTCTATGTGCTTCACTTATATCTTTTGAGTTATATAATTTTGCTCTAGTGCTTCACTTATATCTTTTAGAGCACGGTGGTGGATTTATTTTATAGAAACTATTGATCTCTCATGCTTCACTTAGATTATTTTGAGAGTCTAAATAGCATGGTAATTTGCTTAATAATAATATGCTTGGTATTCAAAATTTGTAAAACTTCCTTTTGAGTGCATTGAATACTAAGAAAAAAATTGATGCTTGATAATTGTTTTGTGATATGAGGATGGTGATATTAGAGTCATGCTAGTTGAGTAGTTGTGAATTTGAGAAATGCCTGTGTTAAAGTTTGTGATTCCCATAGCATGCACGTATGGTGAACCGTTATGTGATGAAGTCGGAGCATGATTTATTTATTGATTTTCTTCCTTATGAGTGGTGGTCGGGGATGAGCGATGGTCTTTTCCTACCAATCTATCCCCCTAGGAGCATGCACGTAATACTTTGCTTTGATAACTTCTAGATTTTTGCAATAAATATATGAGTTCTTTATGACTAATGTTGAGTCCATGGATTATATGCACTTTCCTCCCTTCCACCATTGCTAGCCTCTCTAATACCGCACACTTTTCGCCGGTATCATACACCCACCAAATACCTTCCTCAAAACAGCCACCATACCTACCTATCATGGCATTTCCATAGCCATTCCGAGATATATTGCCATGCAACTTTCCACCATTCCGTTCATTATGACACGCTCCATCATTGTCATATTGCTAGCATGATCATGTAGTTGACATCGTAATTGTGGCAAAGCCACCGTTCATAATTCTTTCATAAATGTCACTCTTGATTCATTGCATATCCCGGTACACTGCCGGAGGCATTCATATAGAGTCATATTTTGTTCTAAGTATTGAGTTGTAATTGTTGAGTTGTAAGAAAAATAAAAAGTGTGATGATCATCATTTTTAGAGCATTGTCCCAAGTGAGGAAAGGATGATGGAGACTATGATTCCCCCACAAGTCGGGATGAGACTCCGGACAAAAAAAAGAGGCCATAAAAAAGAGAAGGCCCAAACAAAAAAATGAGAGAAAAAGAGAGAAGGGACAATGTTACTATCCATTTACCACACTTGTGCTTCAAAGTAGCACCATGATCTTCATGATAGAGAGTCTCTCATTCTGTCACTTTCATATACTAGTGGGAATTTTTCATTATAGAACTTGGCTTGTATATTCCAATGATGGGCTTCCTCAAAATGCCCTAGGTCTTCGTGAGCAAGCGAGTTGGATGCACACCCACTTAGTTTCTTTTGTTGATCTTTCATATACTTATAGCTCTAGTGCATCCGTTGCATGGCAATCCCTACTCACTCACATTGATATCTATTGACGGGCATCTCCATAGCCCGTTGATATGCCTAGTTGATGTGAGACTATCTTCTCCATTTTTGTCTTCTCCACAACCACCATTCTATTCCACATATAGTGCTATATCCATGGCTCACGCTCATGTATTGCATGAAGATCGAAAAAGTTTTGAAAATGTCAAAAGTATGAAACAATTGCTTAGCTTGTCATCGGGGTTGTGCATGATTTAAATACTTTGTGTGGTGAAGGTAGAGCATAGCCAGACTATATGATCTTGTAGGGATAGCTTTCTTTGGCCATGCTATTTTGTGAAGACATAATTGCTTTGTTAGTATGCTTGAAGTATTATTATTTTTATGTCAACATGAACTTTTGTCTTGAATCTTTTGAATCTGAATATTCATACCATAATTAAGAAGATTTACATTGAAATTATGCCAAGTAGCACTCCGCATCAAAAATTCTATTTTCATCATTTACCTACTCGAGGATGAGTAGGAACTAAGCTTGGGGATGCTTGATACGTCTCCAACGTATCTATAATTTTTGATTGCTCCATGCTATATTATCTATTGTTTTGGACATTATTGGGATTTATTATCCATTTTTATATTATTTTTGGGACTAACCTATTAACCGGAGGCCCAGCCCAGAATTGCTGATTTTTGCCTGTTTTAGGGTTTCGAAGAAAAGGAATATCAAACGGAGTCCAAACGGAATGAAACCTTCGGAAACGTGATTTTCTCATCAGATAAGATCCAGGAGACTTGGACCCTCCGTCAAGAAAGCCATGAGGCGGGCACGAGGGTGGAGGGAACCCCCCCTCCTAGGGCGCGCCGCCCTACCTCGTGGGCCCCTCAAAGCTCCACCGACGTACTTCTTTCTCCTATATATATCCACGTACCCCCAAACGATCAGATACGGAGCCAAAAACATAATTCCACCGCCACAACTTTCTGTATCCACGAGATCCCATCTTGGGGCCTGTTCCGGAGCTTCGCCGGAGGGGGCATCGATCATGGAGGGCTTCTACATCATCATCCAAGCCTCTCTGATGAAGTGTGAGTAGTTTACTTCAGACCTACGGGTCCATAGTTAGTAGCTAGATGGCTTCTTCTCTCTTTTTGGATCTCAATACAATGTTCTCCCCCTCTCTCGTGGAGATCTATTCGATGTAATCTTCTTTTTGTGGTGTGTTTGTTGAGAGTGATGAATTGTGGGTTTATGATCAAGTCTATCTATGAATAATATTTGAATCTTCTCTGAATTCTTTTATGTATGATTGGTTGTCTTTGCAAGACTCTTCGAATTATCAGTTTGGTTTGGCCTACTAGATTGGTTGTTCTTGCCATGGGAGAAGTGCTTAGCTTTGGGTTCGATCTTGTGGTGTCCTTTCCCAGTGACAGAAGGGGCAGCAAGGCACGTATTGTATCATTGCCATCGAGGATAACAAGATGGGGTTTTTATCATATTGCATCAAACTATCCCTCTACATCATGTCATCTTGCTTAAGGTGTTACTCTGTTTTTAACTTAATACTATAGACGGATGCTGGATAGCGGTCGATGAGTGGAGTAATAGTAGTAGATGCAGAATCGTTTCGGTCTACTTGTCTCGGACGTGATGCCTATATACATGATCATACCTAGATATTCTCATAACTATGCTCAATTCTGTCAATTGCTCAACAGTAATTTGTTCACCCACCATAGAATACTTATGCTTTTGAGAGAAGCCACTAGTGAAACCTATGGCCCCCGGGTCTTTTTCTCATCATATCAATCTCCATCACTTTATTATTGCTTTGATTTTACTTTGCTTTTACTTTTTACTTTGCATCTCTATACCAAAAATACCAAAAATATTATTTATCATCTCTATCAAATCTCACTTTCATGAGTGACCGTGAAGGGATTGACAACCCCTAAGCGCGTTGGTTGCGTTGAGCTATTGTTTTTGTGTTGGTACGAGGGAATCGCGCGTAGCCTCCTACTGGATTGATACCTTGGTTCGAAAAAACTGAGGGAAATACTTACGCTACTTTGCTGCATCATCCTCTCCTCTTTGGGGAAATCCAACGTAGTTCTCAAGAGGTAGCAGTGGACTCTTCCGGAAGAGGAGCTTTCCCCTTTTAGGCGACTCGGCCTCCAAGTGTATGGAGGCCGCCCTCTTCTGTCTTCCCCCCGCTGGGGATTCGTCTTCCTCCTCCTCCTCGTCCTCTTCGGAGGCAGAACATATGTTGGAGCCTTCGGATATTGTGTCTGAAGTGCCGCGGCGATGAAGGCCGCTCCGGGTCTTTTTGGCCTCCTTCTCGGCCTTCTTCTTCGGCGCCTTGTACGGTGCCGGGACCAGCACCTTCGTCAGAAGTGGGCTGGCCAGTTCTTCGGGCAATGGGGCCGGACAGTAGATCCGTCCCGCCTTCTTCGTCTAGCCCTAGGGGAGTTGAGGAAAACACATTAAGCATTTCCCTTGGGTTATGCGGATAAAACGCATAAAAACTTACCGAGCTTGCAGGGCGGGACAGTTGGTACCCGCGGTCCTCGGCCGAGTCCGGCCATGATTTGCCGGACTTGAAAAGCACCTTCCAGATGTCTTTGTGCGAGGAGCCAAAGAGCTCTCGCAGGGTCTGGTGCTTGGCCGGATCGAATTCCCATAGATTG
Source organism: Triticum aestivum (assembly GCF_018294505.1). Lineage (NCBI taxonomy): Eukaryota > Viridiplantae > Streptophyta > Magnoliopsida > Poales > Poaceae > Triticum > Triticum aestivum. The sequence goes on along the minus strand of NC_057797.1, from coordinate 390,742,898 downwards.
CAAGTCCAGTGTTGACAAGGCAGGATCCGGCGAACTAACATCACCTGGACTACATTGATAAGTTTGATGTTCTTGTCTTCCATATCTTTAACGCGCGCCTGGAGCACCGACAGTTCGTCGGACAAAGACCAGTTCAGGCCCTTCTTGGGCCAGGACGTAAGCCGCAGAGGGGCTCCAGATTGGAACTCTGGAGCATCATCCCATTCTGTGTCGCGCGGCTCAGTGATGTAAAACCACTGCTGTTGCCACTCTTTGACGGAATCATTAAAAGTACATGTTGGCCATGTGACGTTGGGCATCTTGCTCACCATAGCGCCCCCGCACTCGACGTGCTCACCGCTCACAACCTTGGGCTTCACATTAAAGATCTTCAGCCGTAAGCCGAAGTGTGGCGAGATGCGGAGAAAAGCCTCGCACACGACGATGAATGTCGAGATGTTGAGGAAGGAATTGGGGGATAGATCATGAAAATCGATCTCGTAATAGTACATGATGCCGTGAACGAACGGTGGAGGTGAAACCCTAGCCCGCGGACAAAGTGATGGAGGAATACAACCCTCTCTTGGGGTTCTGGAGTAGGAACGATCTGTCCCGCCGTCGGGAGACGGTGGCCGATTTTTTTGGCCAGATACCCGGCCTCTCGAAGCTTTTTGATATCCTTCCCCTAGATGGTAGAGGCCATCCACTTGCCTCCTGCTCCGGATCCGGACATTTTCGGATGGCCTTTGTGGGCGGAGAAGACGAACGCTCGGCGCTGGAGCTCGGGCGAAGGGGAATGGATCGGGAAGAAGAAAGCGTGGGTGCGAAAGGGAGTCCTTATCCCCTTATAAAGGCAGCACGGATTCTACGCCTCCCCACTTGCCTGGTAAACTCGCTTATTCCCCAAGAATCGTGATTGATGGCGCGGTTGGATTACCAACACCCGTATTGATGAGAATCCTGTGATAAGGGGACATGATCTCTGCTTCGACGAGACGTGCCAAGAAAACCGCCTCGCAATATGTGCAGTAGCTGGTTAAGAAAAATGGTTCAAATAATGACCGGGCCATTGCGTGATGTCACGCTATGAAATTTGTCAGCGGGTTAGATTTGTGGGATATTGTACTCTCTACAGTGGTATGTGGAATTTGTTTTGCAGAGCCAGACACGATCCTTATGTTCGAAATCTTCTATGGAGTATTCAGAGGAAGAACCCGCCTTGCAATGCCGAAGACAATCTGCGCGCCGGACTCGTCGACATTGAAGCCTAGTTCAGGGCTACTGAGGGAGTCCTGGATTAGGGGGTCCCCGGACAATCGGACTATATACTTTGGCCGGACTGTTGGACTATGAAGATACAAGATTGAAGACTTCGTCCCGTGTCCGGGTGGGACTCTGCTTTGCGTGGAAGGCAAGCTTGGCAATTCGAATATGTAGATCTCCTCCCTTGTAACCGACTCTGTGTAACCCTAGCCCCCTCCGGTGTCTATATAAACCGGAGGGTTTAGTCCGTAGGACAAGAACAATCAGAATCATAGGCTAGCTTCTAGGGTTTAGCCTCTATGATCTCGGGGTAGATCAACTCTTGTAATACTTATATCATCAAGATCAATCAAGCAGGAAGTAGGGTATTACCTCCATCGGGAGGGCCCGAACCTGGGTAAACATTGTGTCCCCCGCCTCCTGTTACCATCCGCCTTAGACGCACAGTTCGGAACCCCCTACCCGAGATCCGCCGGTTTTGACACCGACAATAGCTATATTTGTTGAGTCACTTGGGATTATTATCAATTTATCACTATGAAGAATCTGAAGGATGCTAATACTAAGATATTTCGCACAAAGACGAGGGGAGTTAAGGGACTGCCATCCAGTTCTGCTTCAGATTCACCTTCTGTTATAAGTAAACTGGCAACACCACCACATGCTATTAATTCTGATATGTCACAAGTTATTGATGATGCTACTTCCGCTATGGTAATTCTTATGATGATGCTAGTACCTTTCTTAATGATGATGTGCCACTTGGTGACTTTCTTGATTACAAATTACTAGAGTTATACAACATGATGTTGTTGAATCTGATGATGAGCTTGAAACTGAAACTCCTGAAACACCTTCTAGAACTAGACCTCCTAGATATGAATTGCCTAAGGTACCGAAAGGTTATGTTATGAGTGAGGAGACAACTAGAGATATTCTTGCATGTAGAGATAGAGATGATCTAGAGAAATTATTATGCAAGTATAAAGAAAAATCTATGAATGCTAGAATGAAATGTGATCCTAAGTTTGCTACTTCACCTATCTCTATTGATGATAAGGATTATGATTTCTCTGTCGACCCAGAGTTAATTATTTTGGTTGAATCAGATCCTTTCCATGGTTATGAAACTGAAACTGTTGTGGCACATCTTACTAAGTTGAATGACATAGCCACCCTTTTTACTCATGATGATAAAACCCGATATTACTATATTCTCAAATTATTTCCTTTCTCATTAAAAGGTGATGCTAAATCTTGGTACAATACTCTTGCTCTTGGTTGTCTGCGTAGTCCCTAGGATATGATTAATTACTTCTCTGAAAAATATTTTCCTGATCATAAGAAACAAGCTGCCTTGCAGGAAATATTTAATTTTGTGCAAATTAAAGAAGAGAGTCTCCCACAAGCTTGGGGGAGGCTTTGCCAGTTACTTAATCCTTTATCTGATCATCCTCTTAAGAAAAATGAAATATTTGATATCTTCTATAATGGACTAACCAATGCTTCTAGAGGCTTCCTAGATAGTTATGCTAGTTGTGTTTTCAGGGAACGAACTATTGGACAAGCTGAAGCATTATTGAATAACATATTAAAAATTATGATGATTGGACTCTTCCTGAATCACCGCCTAAACCCACTCCGAAGAAGAGGGGTATATTATATCTCAGTCCTGAAGATATGCAAGAGGCAAAGAAATCTATGAAGGAAAAAGGTATTAAAGTTGAGGATGTTAAAAATTTACCTCCTATTGAATAAATACACGGGCTTAATACACCACCACCTCCTATTGAAGAATTTACCTCCCGTTGTGGTAGAGGTAAATTCTCTCATGAAATTCAATGATAATGACGGTCCTCACAATATGCACCCTAGCCAATGCCCTTATGGGTTTGAAAACTACATTGGAAAACAAGATCACTTCAATGCAAATGTTATGAAACAATTGAAATACAATTTTGATATGATTGCTCACTTGAGTGACTTGTTATTTAGAATATCAAATTATGTTAGAGGTGTTGGAAAGCATGCTTCTATGGTTCAAACCCAGTTAGAACAAGTTGTTAAATCTCAAAGAGAATTGCTTGATGAAATGAATAATAATATGCATGACTTTGTTGTTAGAGTTGCAACTAGAGGAGGTAAAATGACTCAGGAACCACTTTATCCTGAGGGACACCGAAAAAGAATTGAACAAGATTCACAAAGAGCTAACACTAGTGCACCCAGTCCTTCTAGGAAGAAAAAGAAAAAGAAAAATGATAGAACTTTGCATGCTCCTAGTGAACCTGAAATAGAGAAACCTCCTGACAATGATAATGAAACTTCTATCTCTGATGCTGAAACTCAATCTGGTAATGAACATTCACCTAGTGATAATGAAAAAGATAATGTTGATGTTCGTGAAAATACTCAACCAAATAATAAACAACCAGACAATGATGTTGAGATAGAACCACCAGTTGATCTTGATAACCCACAACCTAAGAATAAAAGGTATGATAAAAGAGACTTCATTGATAGAAAACACAGTAAAGAAAGAGAGTTGTGGGTTCAAAAACATATGCCTTTTTCACCTAAGTCAACTAAAAAGAATGATGATGAAGAATTTGAATGCTTTGCTGAAATGCCGAGGCGAGTCTTTTTGCGTACTCGCTTGACTGATATCTTGAAGATCCCTCCTTATGCAAAGTATATGAAAGACATCATCACTAATAAGAGAAAAATACTGGAAGATGGAATCTCCGCTATGCTTGCTAATTATACTTTTAAAGATGGAGTACCTAAAAATCTTGGAGATCCGGGGATACCAACTATACCTTGATCTATTAAAAATAATTATGTGAAACGTGCTTTGTGTGATTTAGGAGCTGGTGTTAGTGTTATGCCTTTCTCTTTATATAAAAGACTTGTTTTGAATAAACTCACACCTACTGAAATATCTTTGCAAATGGCTGATAAATCAACTGCCATACCTATCAGTATCTGTGAGGATGTGCCCGTTGTTGTTCCTAATGTTACTATTTTGACTGACTTTGTTATACTTGAGATGCCCGAGGACGACAACATGTTGATTATCCTTGGTAGAACCTTCTTGAATATTGCAGGGGCTGTTATTGATTGCAATAAAAGCAAGGTCACTTTTCATATCAATGGTAATGAGCATACGGTGCACTTTCCGAAGAAACAATTCCAAGTGAATGGTATTAATGTTATTGAAAAATCTCCGACAATCAGTATTGGAAGTTTTCAAATACCTCTACCTACTGTTAAAAAGAAATATAAAATTCTTGTTGTTGGGGACATTCATATCCCCATTGAGGTAACTTAGTGATTTACGAAAGTTCTTCAGTTTCATGCTAATTGAAAGTGGTTGTTAATAGGATTTGATCAACCTTATTAATGGATCATTTTTGAGCGGTATGAAGTTGATGAATTTAGTAAGCACTACCTTCTGTCCCTACTTTTTGTTTTCTGTTTTATTAGTTAAATAAAATAAAATGCCTTGTTTTGTCTATTTTCTGATTTTCCCGTGCAATAAAAAATGACCCAAAATAAAATTTCTCAGAATGCCCTGAAAATTTAATACGATTTTTTTCTGAATATTTCTGAAATTTTTTGTGCAAATAAATCAGAGGGAGGTGCACCGGGTGGGCACAACCCACCTGGGCGCGCCAGGACCCCCGGGCGCGCCCTGGTGGGTCGTGGTCCCCACATGGCCCCCCTCACTTATCTCTTCATATCACATCATCACCTACCTCCACGAAAAAATCTCCATTGCTCTCTCTCCTGTGTTCTTGCTCTAAAACCCGCGGATTTCGATCTCTTTGCTTGAAGCTCCGTTTCTGAAACTATTTCGAGGGATTGTTGCTTGGTATGTGGCTCCACCATTTGTCCAAATAGTTTTTGTTTTAGTGGTTTATATTTTGAATAATTAGATACTCTTGGTGCTGCTGTAGATGAGCTTGCATGTTGAATTCTTTGTGTTCTGAGTAGTTTGAATGCTTGCTATGGCCTCTATGTATCCCTATGAGTAGTTGGTATCATTTTTGTGAAGTTTTGTTGAGAAAAGTTTGTGGGCTAATAAATTTCAGAATTGTGTTCATAGGAAAACCATGAATATCTTTAGGAAGTTTGGCTCCAAGAAAAACTCCAAGGGTGTTATTGGGGAGTCATCTGATAGTGATCTTCATCCTCGGAGGTTGGTGGAAGTACATCCGCATGAATGACTGCACACCCCGTTCCTGGAAGAGGCTGGAATCCTTCAGGAGTTCGCACAATATGCTGCTAATGCTGGCCTCACTGACTTCATCGCAGATGAGTGTGAATAGCACCAAATCCTCACAAACATCTTTGTTCAAAGCTTTACATTCCTGCCCAGGAATAATCCTCCTGAAGTGAGCTTTGATTTATATGCTGAAAACCATCAGATACCACTTACTGAAGTTTATGACATATGCATGATCCCTTCTGATGGGAGCTTAGCCGAGCCTAGGCCGACAGAGTTTGAGACTTTTTATCGCACTTTGACAGTGGGCGATGAGAGAGGGGTTTCAGCTATCATTGTCGTTGGCTTGCATTTTCCTACGGTTCATTATTTTCCTCTTTTCATTACAAAATGCTTGCTTGCTAGGGAGAAGGTGGGTGCGCTCAGCTCACCAGACCTTGCTGTTTTGCTTCGTGCATTAGAGGGCGACAACACTTATAGCTTGGGAGCTATTGTGGCTCGTCGCCTCCACCTTAATAAATCCAAGCGTAAAATTCATGGTGGGATTTATGCTACTCGTTTGGCGGCTCACTTCGAGGTTGAGATACGCCATCATGATTACCCCCTGACCAAGGTTTACCTAGACCATGCTGCCATGGATCACCACCATTTTACTGATGATAAATCTGCTGACATTCCTATTCCTTATAACCTAGTTTTTAGCATTGAAACTCGTGATATTATTCCACTACCCGCTCCTGCTTTGTTTGATTTTGTTGCCAGAGGTGGATATAAGATTATGCCTGCGGACATCATCACCTATCGGAACACTCAGGCTGCTGTAGAGGCAGAGGAGGAGCCTCGGCGGTGGGATCAGTGGATGCCCGCTCCTCAGTACCCCTACTACCATCCAGGCTTCTGATCGACTACCAAGATAGGCCAAAAGCCTAAGCTTGGGGGAGTACGTGTTTCTCACCGACATTACATTCATGTCCACCTATTCATCTTGTCGATGTTCACACTTTTTCATTGTATCATCCATGTTTAGATTTATTTTTATTGCTTTCTTCTTGTGTGTTTGAAAAACTTTAGAAAAACCAAAAAAATAGTTGTAGTTAGTTTACTTTCTATGCATGCTTAGTTGTAATCTTAAAAAGAAAACCCAAAAAGATTTCCTTGTTCTTCTTTTGCATGTTGGGAGCGTTCCCGTGTAAATAGTTTTTCTCGTTTTTGCTTTTCCCTTTTATTTGCTTGTTCAAGAAAACCAAAAACTCCAAAAAAATATTTTAGTGTGTTTCTTTGAAGTTTCTTTTCCATTTATTCGAGTTGTACCGAGGAGAAGACCACGATGAAAATGTTGAGTGGCTCTCATATCAATAATTGTTGATCTAATAAAGAGTCCATTTTACCTTGTCTTCTCCTATTGAATAAAATGTTTTGCAGATTCCAGCTTAGTCCATGGCACTCTTGCATTATTATTATTTTCACATCGTTCCGTCATGCAAGTGAAAGGCAATAATGACGATATTCGATGAAGTAACCGTGGCAGAGAGAAACTGGTATGAACTCGACTTTTTCTGTTTGTGTAAATATGTTTAACCTAGTATCCATGATTCAGCCCATTATGATTAAACATGTTTGCAATGACAATTAGAGATTACAGTTTCTCATGCCATGCATAAGTAGCTGGGAGTGAATAATGATTTATCTTGGATATCAACATTGCATTAAAATGATTGTGATGTACTATGATGATATGGTATCCTCCTCGGAATGTTCGAGTGTCTTGACTTGGCACATGTTCATGCATGTAGTTGAATAAAAATCAACATAGCCTCTATGATATTTATGTTCATGGTGATCATATCCTACTCATGCTAGTGTCCAATGTTACTTATGCATAATGCATGATCATGATCGTTGTTGCTCTCTAGTTGGCCGCTTCTCAATCTAATTGCAGCCTTCGCCTATACTAAGTGGGAATTGTGCTTGTACATCAAAAACCTCGAACCAAAAGTTATTCCATATGAGTCCACAATACCTACCTATATGTAGTATTACCCTACCGTCCTAAGTACATTTGCATGTGCCACCTCTAAAAAACTTCTAAATAAATATCCTTTTTGTGTGCCTGGATCGCTCATGGAACGACAGGAGGTGGTTGGTATCTTCCATGCTAAGCGGGTTATTCTTAGGTCGAGTGTTTATTCACTCGCCATCGCGTGAGAAATGTGCAGTACTAGGGATTCCTAGTCCCGAACTCAAAAATGCAAATAATTAAACAAAACTTCCCCGGGACTGTTGTTGCTTTGGACGGCACCCATTGTTTCGGACAAGCCATGGAATGTGATTGTTGGTGGAGGGGGATTAAACCTTTACTTTTATCGCTTGGGAACCGCCACTAGTGTGTTTAGCATGGAAGATATTGATAACTGATGGTCGTGAAGTAAATGAGAAGAGTGCATGTCTCAAAATATCATTTATCACTGTTTTAAAAACTTGAGCTCTGGCACCTCTGCAAATCAACGCTTCCCTCTGTGAAGGGACTATCTATTTACTTTCATGTTGTGTCATCACCTTCTAAAACAAGCACTTGAACCTGAGACAACAGTTGTCATGACTTATGCATTGTGTGTATCATGACTGGATCTTTTCTACCATGAATTACAATGTTTAGTCGCTGCTTGGACTTTGGAGGTGCTCTGCATTTATGTTTTGCGGTCTCATAAAGGGCTAGCGAGATACCACTATTGTCATATTATATCATGGTTGTTTTGACAACATGTTGCCGTTTAAGATGTCTTATTATTGCTCGCTAGCTGATTATGTCATTGATATGAGTTAATATAATATTTAAGAGTTATTGTCGGCATGGTTAGTTATAATGTTGGCTGAAAACTTGGGTGTTGTTTAAGCTTATTTATGCAAACAAGAGCAAAAGAGTTATTAAAAGTTTTTCTTTTTCACTTTCAGTTTATCAACTGAATTTCTTGAGGACAAGAAAAGGTTTAAGCTTGGGGGAGTTGATACGTCTCCAACGTATCTACTTTTCCTAATGCTTTTCCTTATTTTGGACTCTAATTTGAATGAAACTAACCGCGGACTAACGCTGTTTTCAGCAGAACTACCATGGTATTGTTTTTGTACAGAAATAGAAGTTATTGAATGGAATGAAACTTTGCGAGGAATTTTCATATAATATATATGAATTTCTAGAGCCAAGACCTACCGGAGAGGGGCACCTGGGTCGGCACAACCCACCAGGGCGCGCCCCCCTCTCCTGACGCGCCCAGGTGGGTTGCCCCACCTGGTGGCCCCGCAGACCCTGAAACCGATGCTATAAAATCCTAATTTTCTAGAAAAAAATTCAGGGAAAAATAATTATCACAATCCACGAGACAGATCCGCTGTCACCTCTTGTTCTTCATTGGGAGGCCAGATTTGGAGTCCGTTCGGGCCTCCGGAGAGGGGGATCTTCGTTCTTCGTCATCACCAACCTGTAACACCCTCGATGCGGCTATATCTCCCACGTGTCGAAGCACGACTTAGAGGCATAACCGCATTGAAAGCAATGTCGCAAGTGAGGTAATCTTCACACAACCCATGTAATACATAAGGGAAAAGATACATGGTTGGCTTACAATCTCCACTTCACACAATTACATGAATAAAGCATTACATCAACCAGATACAATCAAAGTCCGACTACGGAACCAAAATAAAAGAAGACTACCCCAAATGCTACACAGATCCCCGATCGATCCCAACTAGGCTCAGCTACTGATCAACTGGAAACAAAACAACACAAAGGACAAGATCTTCATCGAGCTCCTCCTTGAGCTTGGTTGCTCATCTGCATGGTTCAATGGCACCTGCAAGCTGGTTTTGGAAGTATCTGCGAGTCACGGGGACTCAACAATCTTACACCCTCGCGATCAAGACTATTTAATCTTATGGGTAAGGTAAAGGTATGAGGTGGAGCTGCAGCAAGCGACTAGCATATATGGTGGATAACATACGCAAATGAGAGCGAGAAGAGAAGGCAAAGCACGATCGAGAAACTATGATCAAGAAGTGATCCTAGAACAACCTATGTCAAACCTAACTCCAACACCGTGTTCACTTCCCAGACTCGCCAGAAAGAGACCATCACGGTTACACATGCGGTTGATGCATTTTAATTAAGGTCAACTTCAGGTTTTCTACAACCGGACATTAACAAATTCTCATCTGCCCATAACCGCGGGCACGGCTTTCGAAAGTTCAATCCCTACAAGGGTGTCCCAACTTAGCCCATCACAAGCTCTCACGGTCAATGAAGGATAATCCTTCTCCCAAGACAATCCGATCAGGCTCGGCATCCAGGTTACAAGACATCCTCGACAATGATAAAACAAGTCCAGCAACACCGCCCGAATGTGCCGACAAATCCCGATAGGAGCTGCACATATCTCGTTCTCAGGGCACACTCAGATGAGATTAGCTACGAGTAAAACCAACCCTCAAGTTTCCCCGAGGTGGCCCCGCAGGCAGCTCGGTTCAGACCAACACTTAGAGAAGCACTGGCCCGGGGGGGGTTAAAATAAAGATGACCCTTGAGTCTGCAGAACCCAAGGGAAGGTGGTAGGTTGTTAGTACAAATGGTAAAAGCAAGGTTGGGCATTGCTGGAGGAGTTTTATTCAAGGCGAACTGTCAATGGGTTCCCATTATAACCCAACCGCGTAAGGTACGCAAAATCCGGGAACATAACACCGATATGACGGAAACTAGGGCGACAAGAGTGGAACAAAACACCAGGCATAAGGCCGAGCCTTCCACCCTTTACCAAATATATAGATGCATTAATTAAATAAGAGATATTGTGATATCCCAACAAAATATCCATGTTCCAAACATGGAACAAGCTCCAATCTTCACATGCAACTAACAATGCTATAAGAGGGGCTGAGCAAAGCGGTAGCATAGCCAAACAACAGTTTTCTAGGACAAGGTGGGTTAGAGGCTTGGTTCAACAATATGAAAGGCATGATAAGCAAGTGGTAGGTATCGCAGCATAGGCATAGCAAAAGAGCGAGCAACTAGCAAGCAAAGATAGAAGTGATTTCGAGGGTATGGTCATCTTGCCTGAAATCCCGCAAGGAAGAAAAACGAGTCCATGAAGAAGGCAAAGGGGCGTAGTCGAACGGGTCCTCACAAACGCGACGTTATCGGAACCAACCCGAAGAAGCAACACCGGAAAAGAGCAAACAACATAGTAAACAACCACCACATAATCATGGCATGATGCACAATCAAGTATGATGCATGTCCAGTTTAATGAAGCATGGCGTGACAAAATGCACAAACAATCCTACAAATTAAGTGGAGCTCAACATGCAATGGTGCATATTAACAAAACACCACATTCGGCTTACTTAGTTTGATCTCGTTTATGTATCCAACAAGATTAAATGTTGTTAGCATGGCAAGAGGGTGAAGCAAAGTAAAACTACCTATCTAGTCAAGTTTAAATGAGGCCGGAAGCAACGAACAACAATTCCGGTAAATCCCCATATGCATATATTAGGTTTGGTGCTGTTCTGCCCTAAACACAATTTTAGGGTTGTTAAACATGCAAGATGATGCCACCAAATTAAACTAGGCATTTTTCCACCCCATTTACATATAAAGTTTATTACATTTCGAGTTACGGTTATTTAGTTATGAATTAAATCATTTTAACAAGTTATTTAAGAAAATTTAAACAAACAACATCTTAAACATTTTAAACATAGATGAAAGTTGCATATTATTAAACTAGATAAAAATCTAAGCAAGTTTCATATTAAGTTTGTATTAATCCGATGCACGGTTCGAGAGTTATTATATGCATGAAGAACAAGGGCTTTTCTGTGAAACTGTCTTTCTCTAGAAATTAGACAAATTCGCAGCAGGGAAAAAACACTACATGGGCCGAAGCTGAGCAGAGGTCCAACAGAACAGAAAAAAAGGAGGCGCTGGTGGTGGCCTCACCATGGGCCTCGGCCCGGTTCAGTGGAGGAGGAGGTAGGCCGCGAAGGGGCAAGCTGGGCCTGGAGCACTGGCAGGCCGGCCACTCGGCGCTGGATGGATCGCCCCTGCCGATCCCACTGGATCGAGGCAGGGACGGGCGCGGTCAATGGGCGCGTGCTCCTCGCTGGTGCGCTCGTTCGGTGCTCGAAGCAGAGGGCGCGGGGAAGCAGATGCGCAGCGACGCGAGCAGGGACTAACTCCGGCCTGTGCCCACCGGATCCGGCAACAACGGGCGCGGGGACACTGAACTGGGCGCGGGGAAGTAGATCCGGGAATGGGATGGACGCCGGGGTGCGGAACGGGCGGCGGCGAGGATCACTCCGACGAGTAGCTGTGCAGAGAAGGCGGCGGCTTGGTGCAGTTCGGGCGCAGAGGAGCGGCCTGATCCGGCGGCAGGGACGGGAAGGACACCCACGTTGGCTCCGGTCGCTGGCGGCCTTGGAAGCAGAGGGCGCGCTTCATCCGTTTCGTGACAGAGAAGAAAATGAACAGAAAAGGGAGGGAGATTAGAGAAGGAATGAGGGAGCAGGGAAGAGAAGGAAAGAGCAGGGGAGGAGCGGCGACGGGGTCGGCCTGCAGGTCACTGGTGGCGCGCTCGGGCTCAATTGCGACGAGGAGGAGGCAGGGAGCAAGGGGGCTCGGGTTGGTGTGGTGGTGAAAACAAGGAGGGGATTTTTGGATCGGGGATGAACCCGAGGAGGAAGAGGCAGGATGAGTGGCGGCGGCAGCTAGGGGATCCCAAGAAACTAGGGATTTGGTCTGAGGTTAGACTAATATATATAGCGAGTGGGTAAGGTTAGGGTCTAACTCGTCCCTCCGATCAGAATCGGACGGTCAGGAAAAATAGGCTAGGGAGGCCAAATAAGAAAACGGTGATGTTTTGAAGACGTTTGGGGATGATCCGGGCACAACGGTAATGCCTGTTCGGGTCGGGTCCGGGACAACTTTCGGACGCGCACGGGAGGAGGTCCGTGGACTGACGAGATTGGTTAGGTAGGGCCTGGCGGTAGGTAGACTGAAAAGACGGTCTCGAGCTGAGAGAAGAGAAGAGAGAGAGAGAGACCCGGCAGCGGTTTCCGGAGACCGAAAACGTCCACGTTTGATCGACTATATTGTCGCTATAGTTAATCATTGGGGCGTCAAACGAACTCCGAATGCGATGAAACTTGACAAGTCGTCTATCTACACTATAATAATACCACATGCCAACTTTCATCCCATTCCGAGAACATTTTCCGGCCACTTATAAAATACTATTTCGGAAATGCCACGGGCGCGTGCAAGTGTGTCTGGGTTTAGAACGGACAACGGAAGGAACTGGGAGAACCCGGGCGAATGCAAGTTTTAAAACATGATGATGCAATGCACATGATGACATGATAAGATGCAACACACAAGCAAATGACATGGCAACAACAGCGAATAATAGGAAGACATCTGGCACATCGTTCTCGGGGCGTCACAACACTCCACCACTACGAGAGGATCTCGTCCCGAGATCTAGAATGGCACCGGAGGGAAAACGGAAGGGAAAAAGAAGAGGTAAACTAAGTTGCTTCTTTGACAAACGAGTGAGACCAAAGAACCTTGAGAGGTTGAACACATTGAAAGAAAGAATACAACGGAGATGAACAAAGTTGAAAGCACTTCGTTTGAGAAGAGTAACAAGGAAGAACAAATTCGGGCAGCACTCCGATTGAAAAGTGGTACAAGACTTGATAAGACGTAAAGAAGTTGAGGAAAAAGGCACAACACTCCTGTTAAAAACAAGATAGAGAGGGAAAAGAATGGTATAATTTGGGCAGCACTTCGACTGAAAATGGAAGGAATTGAACATGAACTTTGGAAGATTGGATGATACTTGATGAAATCAACAACACACTACCTCCAGAACTATTGAAAGGAAGGCACAAGGGGTAAGAAAGATTTCAGACAGCACTCCGGTAAAATGGATAAGCACGAAAAGAACAGGGTCCTCATAATACGAGATGATGAGTGAAGAGAGCAACATCACAATGCCTCCGAAAGAAATGAAAGAATGCAATGAAAAGAACGGAGAAGAAAAACAACATGTTCTACCTCAAATGAATTTGAGAGAGCATCCTTAAAAAGAAGGATTGAACGGAGTTGTTGGATTATCAACAACGAAAGCATAAGCTTGATGTGGGCTAATGGAAGACATCTCGAAACTGAGGTGAAATTCTGCCACTAACAAAAACAAGATTGGATTGATAAGAACAAGGAGACGAGAAACTTATTTTACCGGGGGGATAAATGAAGAAATAGGGTCATTGATAAGCACCATTATAGCAACATTCCTTAGGGAAGGTTTTAGGTGAAATCAAAGCAAAGATAACTCCAATGAATAGATTGATGGGTTGCAACGGAACTCACGAACAAATTGAAAATGATGGGTTTAAAATATGTCATTCCGGACAACTTGTGAATCATGAAACACGAAGGGAAATTATCAACGATGACATAACACCATCCCAAAAGATAAGGTAGAAAGAATTGCACTTTGGAATGCAGGAAGAAGAATGCTTGAGCTCCTCTAAAAGGAATGTTGATGAACACTTCGAGAAGGAATTAAATCCTTGATGAACCACCATGTAGAACCTTCATGAAGAACTCTGGTAAAATAGAAGAATGATCAAACAGAAGGAAAGGGAAGTTGAAAACCCAAGGTGAATCCTTGTGCCGATTTAAATGAATCTCCATGGTGAAATAATTGAAAAAGGTTGGAAATCCGGGAAAAAGAGAAGATGAAACAAGAATAATAATTACATTATGCGTATCCTTCATCAATTAAATTGATGACAAACAATGGATTTGGCACACTACTTATTCTCGAAGAAAGGATTAAGATAACATAAACTTGAGAAGGTCTTCAACGAACCACCGGTAGGATTGAAACCACGAATGAATTGATAAGGAAGGGAAATCTTGAATGAACCACCGTAAGAATTAAGAATGAACGAAGAGAAGATAAAGAAAACACCGGGACGAATTATAAAATGAACAAAGATGCTTGAGAGGATTTAGATACATGAGAACGAAGAGATCACGAGCCGATTAAAGATCACTTGAACGAAGCACCGGTAAAATTGGAGAATGATAGCTGAAAGCTGAGAATGAATAAGTCTTCTTAAATGATGGGCTTCGAGGAAAAGAAATGGAAAACAACTCATGAAATGCTCCGGATGGGTGAAAAGAATTCTCACAATCGAAAAATAATTATGAGAGGATGGCAACAAGCTAGAATCACGAATCTTTGAGAGAACGGATAAGATATAGAGGAAACATTTCTTCGGTCTTCCAATGTTGATAATGACGATGAGAAGCACCACCAAAAATTGTAGAGGCACTCCGGAATTAAGATTGGAAAGGTTGAACCAACGATGAAATGAATTTGACAGATCTTGGAGAAAGACATTTGACTGATGACAGTTCATTCTTACGTCAAACTTCGAAAAGAATTTGGGAGTAACTCTGGGAAAAATTAGAAGAGTCAGGTAAGATCCTGGAAAAAGACCTGTGGTTAGGGCCCACTCAAAAGAAACACCATAGAATGATTTAAAAGAGAGAATGCACCGGTAAGATTAAATGGCTAGAATGAGATAACAACCTCGAAAGAGCTTGAAAGGATTACGAAAGCAGAGTGGAAACACGAATCTTCGAGATATCTTGAACACTCCGGAACAATTGAATGGCAAGCGGGGAAGATTAAGAGGTGCACTGGCATAAATAAGCATTGAAACGAGGAAAATATATGATCAACAAAGCTTGACTTGAAACCACCGGAGAAGAAAAGGAATGAGGAATGACGAACTTGAAGCTCCATTAGAATCTTCATGAGAATCACTGGATAAGAATATTGATGGAAAAGAATGGAGAGACTTCATAACCAATAAGATGGATACTTGATTAAGAATTCTGAGTCCTCGAAGAAAAAAGGGAGGATGGGCGGGAAAACAAAGGCAACTTGGAGACGAATGAAACAAACACCGTTGAGAAGACTTGAGTTGATCTTGCGGATGTTGAAATGATTGGATCCACTTGAAGAGAAACACGCCGGTTGAAAAGGATTGGCATGATGATCTCGATTATCGAAAAGGATTAGTATTTACATAGAAATATGAGAACACCACTTAGGAAAGGTATGGAATCAACATTTGACTTTGAAGCAACTAGAATACCACAACTCAAAACAAAACAAAGGATTGGCTTGCAAAATAAGCCGGAACAAACATATGATAGAGATTTCGTCTGAAGTTTTCGTGGTGGGGCCTACACGGGCTCGATCGTACAGAACCATCATGTACAAGGCAGTGCACATGACATACGAAGCATCCCTGAGTTGGCATAGCCAAGGACTCTTTAAGACACAACGAGACCACTGTAAAACCAACCGTGGATAGGCGGACCACTACACGTTGAACCCCAATTTCATATCATACATCTGTCAAAAAGATATCCTAAGAGCTACTTGAATTCCCACTTATAAACTCTCGAAATTTTCCGGTTATGCAATCAGGTATTGGGAATACAGGGGAAGCATAATATCTCACCCAAACTAGCAAATCCTACATCCAGCTGTATCCATCCTTCAACACATAACCAAGAAACCTTCGGAAATCGTCTACCTCAACCTTCAAAAAGCATCCGTTATACGAGTTATGGCAATACTCTAGAACTCCCGCCCCAGTACTGGGTGGAGTCGAGGTTATCTCACCAACAACTGCATAAATGAGATTTTCGATGTCGGCGAAACTAAACTTAGGTATTCCAGAACTGCAACGATAAAATTGTGACGACAACATCTCGGAGCTCAACTCCCTGAGACACTGCCACAGCCCCTACATGTCAGGAGGCACCAAGAACAATGTTCTCGTCACAAAACCATCGGAATGTTTCCAAGATACCCGCGTGATCCTAAAAAAATTTAGTGAAATTTGAGAAGAGAAGAGTCAAAACTCTACGTCAGGATGCCTTACCAGAGCGATGAAGGGACTGGGGAGTAAAAAGAATTCCTAAACTCTCCGATATATAATTCCTAAATGACTCAAAACATTTTTCTAGACTCAACTCGTCAGCTAATTCGATCAAGCAGTGGGGGCTCCTAAGGTCGGGGAAGGCTCTGATACCAACTTGTAACGCCCTTGATGCGGCTATATCTCCCACGTCTCGAAGCACGACTTAGAGGCATAACCGCATTGAAAGCAATGTCGCAAGTGAGGTAATCTTCACACAACCCATGTAATACATAAGGGAAAAGATACATAGTTGGCTTACAATCGCCACTTCACACAATTACATGAATAAAGCATTACATCAACCAGATACAATCAAGGTCCGACTACGGAACCAAAATAAAAGAAGACTACCCCAAATGCTACACAGATCCCCGATCGACCCCAACTGGGCTCCGTTACTGATCAACTGGAAACGGAACAACACAAAGGACAAGATCTTCACCGAGCTCCTCCTTGAGCTTGGTTGCTCATCTGCACGGTTCAACGGCACCTGCAAGCTAGTTATGGAAGTATCTGTGAGTCACGGGGACTCAGCAGTCTTACACCCTCACGATCAAGACTATTTAAGCTTATGGGTAAGGTAAAGGTATGAGGTGGAGCTGCAGCAAGCGACTAGCATATATGGTGGCTAACATACGAAAATGAGAGCGAGAAGAGAAGGCAAAGCACGATCGAGAAACTATGATCAAGAAGTGATCCTAGAAAAACCTACGTCAAACATAACTCCAACACCGTGTTCACTTCCCGGACTCCACCGAAAAGATACCATCACGGTTACACATGCGGTTGATGCATTTTAATTAAGGTCAACTTCAGGTTTTCTACAACCGAACATTAACAAATTCCCATCTGCCCATAACCGCGGGCATGACTTTTGAAAGTTCAAATCCCTGCAGGGGTGTCCCAACTTAGCCCATCACAAGCTCTCACGGTCAACGAAGGATATTCCTTCTCCCAAGACAATCCGATCAGGCTCGGCATCCAGGTTACAAGACCTCCTCGACAATGGTAAAACAAGTCCAGCAACACCGCCCGAATTTGCCGACAAATCCCGATAGGAGCTGCACATATCTCATTCTCAGGGCACACTCAGATGAGACTAGCTACGAGTAAAACCAACCCTCAAGTTTCCCCGAGGTGGCCCCGCAGGCAGCTCGGTTCGGACCAACACTTAGAGAAGCACTGGCCCGGGGGGTTAAAATAAAGATGACCCTTGAGTCTGCAGAACCCAAGGGAAGGTGGTAGGTTGTTAGTGAAAATGGTAAAACCAAGGTTGGGCATTGCTAGAGGAGTTTTATTCAAGGCGAACTGTCAATGGGTTCCCATTATAACCCAACCGCGTAAGGAACACAAAATCCGGGAACATAACACCGATATGACGGAAACTAGGGCGGCAAAAGTGGAACAAAACACCAGGCATAAGGCCGAGCCTTCCACCCTTTACCAAGTATATAGATGCATTAATTAAATAAGAGATATTGTGATATCCCAACAAAATATCCTTGTTCCAAACATGGAACAAGCTCCAATCTTCACCTTCAACTAACAACGCTATAAGAGGGGCCGAGCAAAGCGGTAACATAGCCAAACAACAGTTTGCTAGGACAAGGTGGGTTAGAGGCTTGGTTCAACAATATGAAAGGCATGATAAGCAAGTGAGGTATCGCAGCATAGGCATAGCAAAAGAGCGAGCAACTAGCAAGCAAAGATAGAAGTGATTTTGAGGGTATGGTCATCTTGCCCGAAATCCCGCAAGGAAGAACAACAAGTCCATAAAGAAGACAAAGGGGCGTAGTCGAACGGGTCCTCACAAACGCGACGTTATCGGAACCAACCCGAAGAAGCAACACCGGAAAAGAGCAAACGACATAGTAAACAACCACCACATAATCATGGCATGATGCACAATCAAGTATGATGCATGTCCGATTTAATGAAGCATGGCATGGAAAAATGCACAAAAAATCCTACAAATTAAGTGGAGCTCAACATGCAACGGTGCATATTGACAAAACACGACATTCAGGTTACTTAGTTCGATCTCGTTTATGTACCCAACAAGATTAAATGTTGTTAGCATGGCAAGAGGGTGAAGCAAAGTAAAACTACCTATCTAGTCAAGTTTAAATGAGGCCGGAAGCAACGAACAACAATTCCGGTAAATCCCCATATGCATATATTAGGTTTGGTGCTATTCTGCCCTAAACACAATTTTAGGGTTGTTAAACATGCAAGATGATGCCACCAAGTTAAACTAGGCATTTTCCACCCCATTTACATATAAACTTTATTACATTCCGAGTTACGGTTATTTAGTTATGAATTAAATCATTTTAACAAGTTATTTAAGCAAATTTAAACAAACAACATCTTAAACATTTTAAACATAGATGAAAGTTGCATATTATTAAACTAGATGAAAATCTAAGCAAGTTTCATATTAAGTTTGTATTAATCCGATGCACGGTTCGAGAGTTATTATATGCATGAAGAACAAGGGCTTTTCTGTGAAACTGTCTTTCTCTAGAAATTAGACAAATTCGCAGCAGGGAAAAAACACTACATGGGCCGAAGCTGAGCAGAGGTCCAACAGAACAGAAAAAAAGGAGGCGCTGGTGGTGGCCTCACCATGGGCCTCGGCCCGGTTCAGTGGAGGAGGAGGTAGGCCACGAAGGGGCAAGCTGGGCCTGGAGCGCTGGCAGGCCGGCCACTCGGCGCTGGATGGATCGCCCCTGCCGATCCCACTGGATCGAGGCAGGGACGGGCGCGGTCAACGGGCGCGTGCTCCTCGCTGGTGCGCTCGTTCGGTGCTCGAAGCAGAGGGCGCGGGGAAGCAAATGCGCAGCGACGCGAGCAGGGACTAACTCCGGCCTGTGCCCACCGGATCCGGTGACAACGGGCGCGGGGACACTGAACTGGGCGTGGGGAAGCAGATCCGGGAACGGGATAGACGCCGGGGTGCGGAACAGGCGGCGGCGAGGATCACTCCGACGAGTAGCTGTCCAAAGAAGGCGGCGGCTTGGTGGAGTTCGGGCGCTGAGGAGCGGCTTGATCCGGCGGCAGGGACGGGAAGGACACCCACGTTGGCTCCGGTCGCTGGCGGCCATGGAAGCAGTGGGCGAGCTTCGTCCGTTTCCTGACAGAGAATAAAATGAACAGAAAAGGGAGGGAGATTAGAGAAGGAAGGAGGGAGCAGCAAAGAGAAGGAAAGAGCAGGGGAGGAGCGGCGACGGGGTCGGCCTGCAGGTCACTGGTGGTGCGCTCGGGCTCAATTGCGACAAGGAGGAGGCAGGGAGCAGGGGGGCTCGGGTTGGTGTGGTGGTGAAAACGAGGAGGGGCTTTTTGGATCGGGGATGAACCCGAGGAGGAAGAGACAGGATGAGTGGCGGCGACAGCTAGGGGATCCCTAGAAACTAGGGATTTGGTCTCAGGTTAGACTAATATATATAGCGAGTAGGTAAGGTTAGGGGCTAACTCGTCCCTCCGATCAGAATCGGACGGTTAGGAAAAATAGTCTAGGGAGGCCAAATAAGAAAACGGTGATGTTTTGCAGACGTTTGGGGATGATCCGGACAGAACGGTAATGCCTGTCCGGGTCGGGTCCGGGACAACTTCCGGACGCGCGCGGGAGGAGGTCCGCGGACTGAAGAGAGAGGTTAGGTAGGGCCTGGCGGTAGGTAGACTAAAAATACAGTCTCGAGCTGAGAGAAGAGAAGAGAGAGAGAGACCCGGCAGCGGTTTCCGGAGACCGAAAACGTCCGACGTTTGACCGACTATATTGTCGCTATAGTTAATCGTTGGGGCGTCAAACGAACTCCGAATGCGATGAAACTTGACAGGCGGTATATCTACACTAAAATAAGACCACACACCAACTTTCATCCCATTCTGAGAACATTTTCTGGCCACTTATAAAATACTAGTTCGGACATGCCACGGGCGCGTGCAAGTGTGTCTGGGCTTAGAACAGACAATGGAAGGAACTGGGAGAACCCGGGTGAATGCAAGTTTTAAAACATGATGATGCAATGCACATGATGACATGCTAAGATGCAACACGCAAGCAAATGACATGGCAACAATAGCGAATAACAGGAAGACATCTGGCACATCGGTCTCGGGGCGTCACACAACCCTTCTCCATCGCCAATTCCATGATGCTCCCCATCGGGAGTGAGTAATTCCTTCATAGGTTCGCTAGTCGGTGAGGATTTGGATGAGATTCATCATGTAATTGAGTTAGGTTTGTTAGGGTTTGATCCCTAGTATCCACTATGTTAATAGATTGATGTTGCTATGACTTTGCCATGCTTAATGCTTGTCACTTTGGGCCTGGGTGCCATGATTTCAGATCTGAACCGTTTATGCTATCACCATTATATCCATGTTCTAGATCCGATCTTGCAAGTTATAGTCACCTACTACGTGTTATGATCCGGCAACCCCGGAGTGACCATAGTCGGGACCACTCCCGGTGATGACTGTAGTTTGAGGAGTTCATGTATTCACTATGTGTTAATGCTTTGTTCCGGTTCTCTATTAAAAGGAGGCCTTAATATCCCTTAGTTTCCAATAGGACCCCGTTGCCACGGGAGGGTAGGGCAAAAGATGTCATGCAAGTTCTTTGCATAAGCACGTATGACTATTTACGAAATGCATGCCTACATTATATTGACGAACTGGAGCTAATGTCGTATCGCCCTAGGTTATAACTGTCTCATGATGATGACGAACTGGAGCTAATGTCGTATCGCCCTAGGTTATAACTGTCTCATGATGATTATCATCCAACAAGTCACCGATCCAATGCCTACGAATTTATCCTATATTGTTCTTGCTAAGTTACTACTGCTATCGTTACTATTGCACTTGTTACAAAACTACTACTATCATTGTTACTATTACCATTGATACCGCTACTACTATCAAAACTATCATATTACTGTGCTACTGATCACTTTGCTGTAGATAATTAATCTCTAGGTGTGATTGAATTGACAACTCAGCTGCTAATACCTTCAAATATTTTTTTGTCTCCCCTTGTGTCAAATCTATAAATTTGGGTTGAATACTCTACCCTCGAAAACTGTTGTGATCCCTTATACTTGTGGGTTATCACACATCAAGCTCGATCTAAAAGAAAAGCTAGAGTTGATGACTGAGTTGAATTTGCTTCATGATTATGCTCGCCAAACCCTTCTACATGAGGAGGCAAAGAAGTGCTCCTGGACTCTTCTAAGTCAGCATTATTCTAGCAAGCAGCTGGCTGCCAAAGGTATCAAGAAGGCTTATGATTTCCTGGATTTACTTGTTGTTCCTCGCATCCGAAGGCAAACCTCTATGCTCCCTTAGTGTTCTGCATCTACTGACCAGTTGTTTGTCGGACCAGATGATGAAAGTGAAGACACAATTGGAACACTCATCTACAAGATAGATGTTCATTGCAACAATTCTTCTGAAGTCCATGCTGCTACTCCTACTTTTGCCTCGACTATTCCTCAATCAGAAGATTATGATTCATCGAGAAGTTTCAATTCTGATTCTGAGGACACTCCGAATGAGTAGCTCCTCCTATGTGTTCTCTTTATTTTCGACACTTGTTGGCAAAAAGGGGGAGAAGTACATCGAGTGATAGATGAATGAGGTATTTGCAGGGTGTTTTCATTTGCCATTTTCTTTTCATAGTCGAACGTTTTGTCTTTCCTCGAACAATTTGGTTGATGAACTTATCGCACGACTTGTGGTGTTGAAATACTTGGTCGCCATGTAATGCTAATAACCCCCCTGCAATATTATTTGCTTCCAACTATCTGTTTGCTGGTGCCATCGAAAGCTCTCTCCCATGCAATGATTTCCCTCGATTATTATCTATCATGCAGAGAAAGTAATAGTTCGACAATGAGGACAGGAAATCATCCAGTGATTGTACAAATGGGGAGAAGTACATTGAACAAAATGAACTATACATGTCATGGTTGGATATGCTATGATTATTATCCTTCATTGTCTAACCTTGCAGGAAAAGGAAGTCAGTCTCAGTCTAAATTTCTTAAGTCTTGAAAGCTATCCTTATGACTGACAGTGTTTTTCCTCGGATATATCTTTCTTATCATCTTTATTGCAGGAAAATCACATCCGAAGCATATCCACTCCGAGCAATATACTCATGTTTATCTTGCTCTGTTCATTCTCGAATATCTAACTTGCAGGAAATTACATCTCGTGTGGACTACAATCGTGTTATGAGAAAACCTTCATGATATATCCTTCGTCACAAATCATTTCAAAGTACTCACTATATCTATCTAATTCATTTCAAAGATTGTGTGACACGAAGTATCTCAGACACCGAGTGCACTGAAAGAATCCTCGAACAAGATTTTATGTCAATGACACTCATACGAAGAATTACCATGCTACATTCTAGTTTGTTTTATGCTCTGATGCATACATTTAGGGGGAGCATGTTTTATCTTCGTAATTATCTCTCATCTTTCATTATCCTTCGCATTACGTTCCATTCATTATCTATCCTTCGATGTGATCTATTTTGTCAACAATCTTCCAAAAAGGGGGAGATTGTTGGTGCAATATCTGCCTTCCTGTGTTTTGGAGATTGCTGACAGAAACAGGTATAGACTGATTTGTTTGCTAGTGCATACAGAAACCAAAGAGAATGTTGCCTCCGGTGCCAAGTTCGAGGAACTTGACCAAAGTATATCGGTGTTGCAGGGAAGAAAGACCTACATCTGTCGAAGACATGTAGACGATAAGATTGATGTGAAGGAATTAACCCCTCGAACACTTACTGCTGTTGCGAAGCATTTGGTTCGGTATCGCCGTTCGAAGAAATTAACTACAACGAATGGAAGTCGAAGACAAAGTGAAGACATAGTATTCATTTCATTCATTTGAGTCTTAGTACCTCCTTACTATTAAGAGGGGTATAGGTTCCCGGAGCTTAGATCCATTGTGATGCATAGCCCAATACCTATGAAAGATGCAAGAGATATCTCTTTATGCTCTGAATAATTACCTGGCAGGAGTAGACGTTGTTCTTCGTGTCGTAGGAGATATCTTTCGGACTGAGGAGTTATCATTACTTGCTCCGAAAGTAATGTTACTGTTGTGCTCAAAATCCGACCGTTGGACTTGCCTCGTTCGGCCATTGGTTGCTCTCGATGTCCAATTTGGTCATTTCCATTCAGGGAAGGCTACGGCTATAAATAGCCACCCCGCACTGGCTTTGTCCGGTGGCTGCTCCGCTTGAGATTTTTTAGATGATTGATTTGAGCAACCCCTCTTAGAGTGATTTGAGTTTAAGATCCACCGAGAGAAAAAATCAAGATCCCAAACTTAGACAATGGTTTAGCATCACAGTAGTTCTGAGTTAGAGAGAATTTGATGTTGTTCATATAAGTATTTTCATGATCCATATGCATATTTTTTGTTCCTCCACTTATAAGCTCAATCCTTTCATTAGTAATATTGGGAGCAAAATTATTATAGCTATCATGTAGGACTTGAACACTATAGACTAATTGTACATTAGAATGGTACTCCTATTCAGTGGGCGGTATTTCTCCTCATAAATATGACAAGTTTCATAAGGATGTTTATCATTTGTCTTTATAGCATAAGTACTAGCACATTAATGATCATAGATAGCAATTTTGTTCTCTTCATGATCAATTGAGACACCCTCCAAATTTGTAGGATTAGCACTAGCTATAGTCATGACCTTTCCAAACCAACTTTTGTCAATATTGCAATAATATTTAAAACTTCCCAAAAAAGTGCGATTATTGCTACCTAGAGTCATGATGTCTCCAAACACACTTTCAGTAATATTGCAAGCATCATGACTAGGAGGTGTATTCTTATCAAAATAAATTTCTCTTGCATGCTAGGATCACGAGGACTAAAAAGGTCATATTCATTTACTATTTCATATTCATTATCATAAGCTGGAGCATAAACATAGGGATTCTTAACAACATAAAACATCTTGAAACATATGATCCTCATTCTTACTAGATTTTTTCCCATCACATCATACCCAAGCTTACATTTGTCATACCATAAGAAAAATGATTTAAAAACATATCCTCCTCATCAGCAAAAGGGGTTTAAAATGTATCATCATCAAAGCAAAAGCTTTTCCAGTCTCATAGCTGTCCATGTCATTTGCATAAGTGATATTCGTAGAATAAATACTGACAACTTTTTTATTGCAATCATGATTGATATTAAAAGAACACACATTAATAACATTTTTAAATTCTTCTTTCAATACTTCATGACCATAGTCTAATTCCATGTTTTCAAGATAAACTTTGTAAATATAATCAAGAGCACTCATTTTGTTATTATTTTCTTCCATAAGGCAAACTAGTGAACAAGAAACTAAAAGGTAAAGTTGGAAGGTCTAAAGGAGATACCATCAAGAAGTTACCTCCCCGGCAATGGTTCCATAAAAGAGCTTGATGGCTACTACACACTTCTGTTCTTACAGGCTCTCTTCGGCCTCCAAGAGCGGAGTTTTGTAGGATAATAACAAATGTCACTCAAGTGGATGACCTAATATTTATCAGTCCATGGGAGGTGTGTGATGATTGTATTCTCCTCTCAAGCAACCTTGCAATACGATACAAGATGTCTCGTGACAAAAGAGTAGATCTAGAGGATGACAATGGAAATAAAGACTATGAGCTAACGAGAGCAGGGATGAAGTTCATGCGTCTATGGAACAAGTGGAGTTAGTATGACAGAAATAAATGTCTTGTAACTCAAAAGAAATGACGTGCATGATGCGGCAGGAATTTTTTTTAGAAGTTTATTAAGTACAAAACAATGAGACTAACGGAGATCTTGTTGTCTAGTAAGTTCCATAGAGTGAAACATGGTATGTACATATGTTTCTATATTGCAAGTTTGAGAGGAAGGAACTTAAAATTTAAAGTTTAAGGTAGGAAAGAAACAAATTGCAAGTTTCATAGAACGTAACTTCAGAAAACAAGATCTACAAGATTAGGAGTAAGAACAAATTCAAATGGAAGAACAATCATTGCGGTCAGAAGAATGAAATCATAGTAGTATCCGTAATGAAAAATCCAATGGAACGAGGATTATGTCCAAGATGTAATGATGTGTCATACCACAATAAGGACATCAAATACAACGTTGATGATTTTGTAATGCGAAGAAGTATGCAATGAATTTGTAATGGGACTCAACAGGAAGACAAAGATAATTGGGCAAGCATAGAACAAATTGAAAAAGAATATGATCAAACGAGTGAAAGGAACACGCATGACATGAAAGAGAAGGCCAGTACAATGTGACACTATAGCATATGCACGAAGGAAGAAGAAGATGAATACTACCAATAGTTGGAAACACCATTGAAAATAAGAACCAGTTGAAAACTAAAGAAGGAATTGAACATGACGGGAAGATCGAGAGAATGTACATGAAAACTAAAGAAGGAATTGAACATGACGGGAAGATCGAGAGAACGTACAAGAACATGGAGATAGAAGAATGATTAGACAAAGTATTACTATAAGTATATTGTGTCGTATTGATAGGATTCATAGTTTTCATCTCTCTTTAGGCAATTTCAGCCAAAACAATTTTTTAGATCATGGCCCACATCAGCGGTTGTGTATGTGCATGCCCTAGCGAATTTTCGTCCTTCTTCCTTGTTATTGTTAAGTGCTACTACTAGTTGATATTTGTGGTTGCTGCACTAGCTTTTGGGAATGTAAAAAAAGTAAAATCAGTGTCTATGTTGTCGGGAATGATTTCCCTCCACTCGATGCATGCTGCTTTTTGATGGTGTTCCCTACACTGATCTTGCGTGAGTGTCTCGCACATGTGTTGTATCTTGGTGCTTGGTGCTTGCCCTCCTGTGATATCATCCCCTACGACATCTTCTGCAGATTGTGTTAATCGCTCTACATCGACTTCTCTCCTGATTTCCGTCGATGGTGGTGGTGTTTCTACACCGACTTCAACAGACGGTCATTGTGGCTGCTCTTTTGTGACTCCTCTTGCGGCATCCGTGCTGGGGAACACAGTATTTCAAAAAAATTCATACGATCACACAAGATATATCTAGGAGATGCATAGCAATGAGAGGGGAGAGTGTGTCTACGTACCCTTGTAGACCGAAAGCGGAAGCATTTAGTAACATGGTTGATGTAGTCGAACGTCTTCGTGATCCAACCGATCAAGTACCAAACCCCCGCACCTCCTTGATCTGCACACGTTCAGCTCGGTGACATCCCTCGTACTCTTGATCCATCTGAGGCCAAGGGTGAGTTTCATTAGCATGACGGCGTGTTGACGGTGATGATGAAGTTACCAATGCAGGGCCTCGCCTAAGCACTATGACAATATGACCAATGTGTAAAACTGTGGAGGGGGGCACCGCACACGGCTAAAGATCAACTTGTGTGTCTATGGGGTGCCCCCTCCCCCATATATAAAGGAGGGGAGGAGGAGGAGGGCCCGCCACAAGGGGCGCGCCCAAGTAGGGGAATCCTACTCCTAGTAGGAGTAGGTTTCCCCCTTTCCTAGTCCAAGTAGGAGAAGAAGGAAGGAGAGGAAGAAGAGAAGGAAAGGGGGGCAGGCCCCTAGACCTAGTCTAATTCGGTTTGGGCTAGAGGGGGGCGCCACACCTTGGCCTTCCTCCTCTCTTCCACCATTAGGCTCATGAGGCCAAATAACTTCCCGGGGGGGGGGGGGGGTCCGATAACCCCCGGTACTCCAAAACATATCCGAAACGACCCGAACCATTCCGGTGTCCGAATGTAGCCTTCCAACATATGAATCTTTATGTCTCGACCATTTCGAGACTACTCATCATGACCGTGATCACATCCGGGACTCCGAACAACCTTCGGTACATCAAAACATAACTCATAATACATATCATCATCGAATGTTAAGCGTGCGGACCCTATCGCTTCAGGAACTATGTAGACATGACTGAGACTCATCTCCGATCAATAACCAATAGCGGAACCTAGATGCTCATATTGGTTCCTACATATTCTACGAAGATGTTTATGTGTCAAACCACATAACAACATACGGTGTTCCCTTTGTCATCGGTATGTTACTTGCCTGAGATTCGAACGTCGGTATCATCATACCTAGTTCAATCTCGTCACTGACAAATCTCTTTACTCATTCTGTAATGCATCATCCCGTGACTAACTCATTAGTCACATTGCTTGCAAGGCTCATAGTGATGTGCTTTACTGAGAGGACCCAGAGATACCTCTCTGATACACGGAGTGACAAATCCTAATCTCGATCTATCCCAACTCAACAAACACTATTGGAGACACATGTAGAGCATCTTTACAATCACCCAGTTAAGTTATGATGTTTGATAGCACACAAGGTGTTCCTCCGGTATTTAGGAGTTGCATAATCTCATAGTCATAGGAACATGTACAGGTCATGAAGAAAGCAATATCAATAAACTAAACAATCATAGTGCTAAGCTAACGGAAGGGTCTAGTCCATCACATCACTCTCTAATGATGTGATCCCGTTCATCAAATGACAACACGTGTCCATGGCTAGGAAACTTAACCATCTTTGATTAACGAGCTAGTCAAGTAGAGGCATACAAGGGACACTCTGTTTGTCTATGTATTCACACATGTACTAAGTTTCCATTTAATACAATTCTAGCATGAATAATAAACATTTATCATGATATAAGGAAATGTAAATAACAACTTTATTATTGCCTCTAGGGCATATTTCCTTCAGTCTCTCACTTGCACTAGAGTCAATAATCTAGATTACATTGTAATGATTCTAACACCCATGGAGTCTTGGTGCTGATCATGTTTTTCTCGTGAGAGAGGCTTAGTCAATGGGTCTGCAACATTCAGATCCGTATGTATCTTGCAAATCTCTATGTCTCCCACCTTGACTTGATCGCGGATGGAATTGAAGCGTCTCTTGATGTGCTTGGTTATATTGTGAAATCTGGATTTCTTTGCCAAGGCAATTGCACCAGTATTGTCAAAAAAGATTTTTATTGGACCCGATGCACTAGGTATTACACCTAGATCGAATATGAACTCCTTCATCCAGACTCCTTCATTTGCTGCTTGCGAAGCGGCTATGTATTCCGCTTCACACGTAGATCCCGCCACAACGCTTTGCTTAGAACTGCACCAACTGACAGCTCCACCATTCAATAAAAATATGTATCTGGTTTGTCACTTAGAGTCATCCGGATCAGTGTCAAAGCTTGCATCAATGTAACCGTTTACGATGAGCTCTTTGTCACCTCCATGAACAAGAAACATATCCTTAGTACTTTTCAGGTATTTCAGGATGTTCTTGACCGCTGTCCAGTGATCCACTCCTGGATTACTTTGGTACCTCCCTGCTAAACTAATAGCAAGGGACACATCAGGTCTGGTACACAGCATTGCATACATGATAGAACCTATGGCTGAGGCATAGGGAATGACTTTCATTTCTCTCTATCTTCTGCAGTGGTCGGGCATTGAGTCTGACTCAACTTCACACCTTGTAACACAAGCAAGAACCCTTTCTTTGCTAGATCCATTTTGAACTTCTTCAAGAGTTTATCAAGGTATGTGCTTTGTGAAAGTCCAATTAGGTGTCTTGATCTATCTCTATAGATCTTGATGCCCAATATATAAGCAGCGTCACCGATGTCTTTCATTGAAAAATTCTTATTCAAGTATCCTTTTATGCTATTCAGAAATTCAGTATCATTTCTGATCAACAATATGTCATCCACATATAATATCAGAAATGCTACAAATATCCCACTCACTTTCTTGTAAATACAGGCTTCTCCAAAAGTCTGTATAAAACCATGTGCTTTGATCACTCTATCAAAGTGTATATTCCAACTCTGAGATGCTTGCACCAACCCATAAATGGATCGCTAGAGCTTGCACACTTTGTTAGCATCTTTTGCATTGACAAAACCTTCTAGTTGCATCATATACAACTCTTATTTAAGATATCCATTAAGGAATGCAATTTTGATATCCATTTGCCAAATTTCATAATCATAAAATGCGGCAATTGCTAACATGATTCGGACAGACTAAAGCTTCGCTACAGGTGAGAAGGTCTCATTGTAGTCAGCTCTTTGAACTTATCGAAAACCTTTCGCAACAAGTCAAGCTTTGTAGATAGTAACCTTACCGTCAGTGTCATTCTTCTTCTTGAAGATCCATTTATTCTCTATGGCTTGCCGATCATCGGGTAAGTCAACCAAAGTCCACACTTTGTTCTCATACATGGATCCCATCTCAGATTTGATGGCCTCAAGCTGTAGCGACCAGACCTCAAACGGTCCAATCTCTGTGCTCCGGTGTCATCCCTGGATCAGTAATGCTAACACCACACAGTACTTGAAGGATTTATGACAGAGTAGCAATCACACACTTATTACATCGAGTGTCTCAAAGGAGAACAATAAATATGGCTTAAGGCCATCTAATAACGATAACAGTGGAAGGCTTGGAAGATAAGTGAGTCCATCAACTCCAACGGCATCACTGAGTATAGAACCACGACCTAAAAACTCCTTAATCGTCGTCTAAAAAGTCTGCAACATTAAACGTTGCAGCCCGAAACGGGTCAGCACATGGAATATGCTGGCAAAGTAACACATAGAGAGTAATGGAATGAAACAGCTATTATATATGCATATTTGGCTAGTGGAAAGCTCTATGGTTACAGTTTTGCGTAAAGCAAATTTTTCCCTACTACAAAGGAATAAATTTTATTTAACTATCATGGTAGTTGTTAAACATTGAGAATGGTTGACAGCATTCTCAATCCCAATTAAGCATCATCATTAAACAAAACCCAACAAATTAAATTTTAGAGTAACATGTTGAGATTCACATGATAATCCAGGTACTAGATACTCAAGATGTCCATAACCGGGGACACGGCTAATCGTGATTAGTTTATACACTTTGTAGAGGTTTGCGCACTTTTCCCACAAGACTCGATCGCCTCCGTTTGGTTTCTCGCACTACATGGTGTTTGAGAAGACGGATGACCGAGACATAGTCTTTCAGAAGCGCTAGCACCTTACGATCGGGTAGACCGTTACACCTACTTTCCCCTACATCTGCTTGTCTACCACTGTAAGAGTTCGCACAACTTAATCAACTATGCTAGAGCCCATAATAGCTTGTGGCTGCACACGGAAGTTTCTAGCATGAATAATCTCATGATCCCTTTGAGCCTGGGTGGCGGTCCATAAAGAAAACAGGCAATCCTGGAATACCCAGGTACCTCAATCCACCCAGATGTGTGTTTAAGTTGCCACCTTAAGTAAACCATTAATTATAAATCTCACATCTATCATGGATACACTCACCCAATCGACGTCTACTAGCATAGCATGGCATAATAAGCAAACGTAGCAGTAACTCCCAAAGGTTTGATAATAAACAGGTAATAGGTACTACCTCAACTACTTCCCAAACCCACAATTTAATTAGATCCTAATCATGCAATGTGTGAGGATTGATCTAATGCAATAAAACTGGGAAGTGGGAAAGCATGATCAAAGTGTTACTTGCCTTGCTGATGATCCGGGAAACCTAGCGATTCGAAGTAGCAAGCGGTGCACTCCGGGTACTCTATCACAAACAAACAAGCATACAATAAGTACTCACTAATGCACAGGTAAAACTCAAATAAGAGATCTAACCAGAAAGTTCAACTTAAGAACTCTGGTTGGCAAAAAGAGTCAAATCGATCGAAGCAACGAAAGACAAACGGCAAAAGAAACAGCCTTCGTTTACTATTCTGGATCTAAGGCAATTTTTACAGTGGCAAAAACTTGTTTAAGTTAGTTAATCGGTAAGAGGGTTTCGAGACGAAACTCCAAGCGATAGAATCGCCTGATTCCGATAAACGAGCGAAAAGTTAGACTAAAACAAAAATCAGATCAGAAATCGCGGATTTAATCCGAGAAAAAGAAAAACGACGAACGTTCGTTAAAATGAACGAACGGACGAACGCTCGCTAATTAAATAAACCGGAAAAACCGATCTATTTAAAAAACCGAAACTAAAAAAACAAACAAAACTGTCGGAAAAACCGAACGGTTTTTTGGGAAAAACCGGCGGCGGCGAGGTCTACCTCCGGCGACTAAACCAGTGGGCGGTGGCGGTGCTCCGGCGGCGGCGGCGGTCGGCGGCGACGCGGGGCGGCGCTAGGCGGCGGCGACGCAGAGCGGCGGGGCGGCGGTCGGCGCTACGACAGCGGGGGCTGGGCGCTAGGGTTTTGGGAGGTCCCAGGCTGGGCTCCCCGGCTTATAAAGCCTGGACGGGCCTAGTGTCCGGGTCGGACACGACCCGTAGGTCAGTTGCGTTTTTTTAAATAAATAGTTACGCTCAGAAAAAAACAAAAGGAATACTAAGCGGACTCCAAAAATCCCGAAATAAATTTTCGTCGGCTTCTAAAATCAAGCCGCACAATATGAACATTTATTTGGGGCCTAAATGCAATTTTGAAAAACGCGCATTTTTCTAAATTCAAATAAAATAGCAAATAAAACCAAAATAAAATCTTATCTGATTTTTTTATTAAATCCTCAATATTTCTTTATTTTGGGAAAGTCATTTTACTCCCTCTCTCATATTTTTATAATAGAAATAATTGAAGATAAAATAAATAAAATCAAATGATCTTATTTTCAAAATTTGAGACAACTCAAATATGAAAATAACGAAATCCCCAACTCTCTCCGACGGTCCTTGAGTTGCGTGAAATTTCCAGGATCAACCAAAATGCAATAAATATGATATGCAATGATGATCTAGTGTATGACATTCCAAATTGAAAATTTGGGATGTTACAAACCTACCCCCCTTAAGATGAATCTCGCCCTCAAGATTCGGGTTGGCTAGAAAATAGGTGAGGGTGGTCCTTCAGAAAATCTTCCTCTCGTTCCCAGGTGGCTTCATCCTCCGTGTGGTGGCTCCACTGAACCTTGCAAAACTTGATAACCTTGCTGCGGGTGACTCAACTGGCATACTCTAGAATCTTTACTGGTTTCTCCTCACAGGTCAAATCACTGTCCAATTGAATTGCTTCCAGTGGTATCGTATCTCTCAGCGGTATGTCAGCCATCTCTGCGTGGCACTTCTTCAACTGGGATACATGGAACACGTCGTGAACTCCCGACAATCCTTCCGGCAATTCCAACTTGTAGGCTACTTCTCCCATACGCTCCAAAAGGGGCCATCTTCCGGGGTGACAATCCTTCGGGCAATGGGATCCTGCACCTCCTTCCGTTCAAGGCTTCGAAAGGGGCCATCTTCAAACTGGATTGATATCTGTTGTTGTAAGAGAACTCTGCATACGACAAATTCTCGTCCCAGCTAGATCCGTAATCTAGCACACAAGCTCTTAGCATATCCTCCAAAATCTGATTGACTCTCTCAGTCTGTCCATCTGTCTGCGGGTGGAAAGCTGTGCTAAACTCCAGTCTGGTTCCCAAAGTTTCATGCAACTGATTCCAGAACTTTGAGGTAAACTGGGTTCCTTTATCTGATACTATGCTCCTTGGAACTCCATGCAGACAAATGATTCTAGTCATGTATATCTTTGCCAACTTTGCACTGGTATAGGTAGTCTTCACTGGAATGAAATGAACTACCTTTGTCAAACGATCGACTACAACCCATATCGAGTCATAGCCTGAACGTGTTCTGGGCAATCCTGCAATAAAATCCATGCCTAACTTATCCCACTTCCATTCGGGTATCGGCAATGGCTTTAGCAATCCGGCTGGCTTATGATGCTCTGCCTTTACTCTCTAACATACATCACAAGCTGTACATATTCCGCAATTTCTTCTTCATTCCGGTCCACCAGAAAATATCCTTCAAATCCAAATACATCTTGGTATTTCCTAGGTGAATCAAATACGGTGAATCATGGGCCTCTTGTAAAATTAACTTCCTGATCTCCGGATCATTTGGCACATAAACACGGTCTTCATACCATAAGGTATCATGCTCATCCTCACAAAATCCCTTAGCTTTTCCTTTGCTCATTTTCTCCTTTATCTCGACAATCTCCTTATCAGTCTTTTGGGCTTCTCTGATCCTATCCATCAACGTAGACTGAATCTCCAATGCTGCTACATAGCCTCTCGGAACTATTTCCAAACAAAGCTCTCGAAGATTTTCGGCTAACTCCCTTGGTAAATCTCCCGTCATTAAGGTGTTGATGTGGCTCTTACGGCTCAACGCGTCAGCTACTACGTTAGCCTTTCCGGGGTGATAATGCAATTTCATATCATAATCCTTGATGAGCTCCAACCATCTCCTTTGTCTGAGATTCAACTCCTTCTGTGTGAAAATATACTTCAAACTCTTATGATCCATGTACACCTCGCAATGGTTTCCAATCATAAAATGTCTCCAAGTCTTCAGTGCATGCACTACGGCTGCTAACTCCAAATCATGCATAGCATAATTCAACTCATGGGGCTTAAGCTGTCGTGAGGCATATGAAACAACTCTTCCTTCCTGCATAGGCACTACTCCAAGTCCTCGACGTGAAGCGTCAAAATACACCACATAATCCTTGGTCTGGTCTAGCAAAATCAACACGGTGAGGTAACCAAATGTTTCTTCAACTCCTGAAAACTAGCCTCACATTCCTCAGTCCATTTGAACTTGGTATCCTTCTTCAACAACTCCGTCATAGGCTTCACAATCTTTGAGAAATTCTCAATAAACCTCCGATAGTATCCTGCGAGTCCAAGAAAACTCCGGATCTCTCCAACTGTTGTTGGTGCTTCCCACTTGGTCACAGTATCAACTTTAGTGGGATCTACTGCTATACCTTCTCCGGATATAACGTGTCCGAGAAATCGAACTTCTTTCAACCAAAACTCACATTTTCTAAATTTGGCATATAATTGATGTTCTCTGAGCTTTTCAAGAACCAAACGCAAATGCTCCTTATGCTCCTCTTCATTTTTTCGAGTAAACTAGGATATCATCAATGAACACTTTGTTCATCATGTTCATATATGCAGGTGCATTAGTCAGACCAAATGACATAACGGTATACTCGTACAGCCCATACCTGGTGGTAAAGGCCGTCTTGGGTATATCCTGTTCTCGAATCTTCAACTGGTGGTATCCTGATCGCAGATCGATCTTGGAAAATACCTTAGCTCCTTGCAATCGATCAAACATATCATTGATCATCAGTAGTGGGTACTTGTTCTTGATGGTTACTTCATTCAATCCTCGATAATCAACAACCATCCTTAATGATCCATCCTTCTTTTCCACTAGAAGTACTGGTGATCCCCAAGGCGATGAACTTGGGCGAATGTATCCTCTATCTAGTAACTCCTTAATTTGCTTCTTAATTTCCACCAAATCCTTTGCAGGCATCCTATATGGTCTCTTTGATATTGGCCCGGTGCCTGGCAAAAGCTCAATCAAAAACTCAATATCTCTATCCGGTGGCATGCCTGGCAATTCTTTTGGTAATACATCGGGGAAATCCTTCACTACTGGTACTTCCTCCTGCACAACTCCTGTTAAACAATTTACTTGAGTCCTCTTCGGCACATGTCGGGATACATACTTGATCCTTCTCCCTTCTGGGGTGGTAAGCAAGATTGACTTACTGGCGCAATCGATGTTTCCTCCATACATCAACAACCAATCCATACCCAGAATTACATCCAAACCTTGTGATTCCAAAATTATCAAATCTTAGGGGAACACATGCCTACCTATACGTAATGGCACTTGAAAACATCCTTGAATAGCCATATACTCCGCTCCTGGTGAGCTTACTAACATAGGTGTTCTAAGTACTTTGGTGGGCAGGTTATACTTATCCACAAATCCCCTTGATATGTATGAATGCGATGCACCGGTATCGAAAAGAACAAGTGCAGTAAATGACTTAATCAAAAACTTACCGATTACTGCATCCGGCTGCTCTTCAACCTCCTCCACGTTTAACGTGGTTCACCTGTCCCCTATTGAATGGGTTCGGCTTCTTCCCAGAGCTTCCATTGCCATTTCCATTCTGGGATTCAGGACATTCATTAGCATAATGTCCGGTCTTCTGGCACTTAAAGCAAGTGACTTGGCTCAGGTCTCTCTTGGCTGGGGTCGATGGGTTGGTGCGGCTTGTTGGGGAACGTAGTAATTTCAAAAAAATTCCTACGCACACGCAAGATCATCGTCATGCACAGCAACGAGAGGTGAGAGTGTTGTCTACGTACCCTCGTAGACCGGAAGCGGAAGCGTTATAACAACGCGGTTGATGCAGTCGTACGTCTTCACGGCCCGACCGATCGAGCACCGAAACTACGACACCTCCGAGTTTTTGCACATGTTCAGCTTGATGACGATCCCCAGACTCCGATCCAGGAAAGTGTCAGGGATGAGTTCCGTCAGCACGACAGCGTGGTGACGATCTTGATGTTCTACCGTCGCAGGGCTTCGCCTAAGCACCGCTACAATATTATCGAGGATTATGGTGGAGGGGGCACCGCACACGGCTAAGAGATCAATGATCAATTGTTGTGTCTCTGGGGTGCCCCCCTACCCCCGTATATAAAGGAGTGGAGGAGGGGGCCGGCCAAGGAGGGTGGCGCCCCCAAGGGGGGGAGTCCAACTCCCACCGGGAGTAGGACTCCCCTTTTTCATATTAGGAGTAGGAGAGGGAAGGAAGAGGAAGGAGGGAGGAAGGGAAGGGGGGGTCGGCCCCCCTCCCAATTCGGATTGGGCTTGGGGGGGGGGGGGGTCTCCCCCTCCCTTGCTCCTTTCCCCTCCTTTCCACTAAGGCCCAATAAGGCCCATATACCTCCCGGGGGGTTCTGATAACCTCCCGGTGATCCGGTATTGTCCCAATCTTACCCGGAACCTTTCCGGTGTCCAAATATAGTCGTCCAATATATTGATCTTTATGGCTCGACCATTTTGAGACTCCTCGTCAAGTCCGTGATCACATCTGGGACTCCGAACAACATTCGGTACATCAAAATATATAAACTCATAATGAAACTGTCATCATAACATTAAGCGTGCGGACCCTACGGGTTCGAGAACAATGTAGACATGACCGAGCCACGTCTCCGGTTAATAACCGATAGCGGAACCTGGATGCTCATATTGGCGCCTACATAATCTACGAAGATCTTTATCGGTCAGACCGCATAACAACATACGTTGTCCCTTTGTCATCGGTATGTTACTTGCCCGAGATTCGATCGTCGGTATCTCAATACCTAGTTCAATCTCATTACCGGCAAGTCTCTTTACTTGTTCTATAATACATTATCTTGCAACTAACTTATTAGTTGCATTGCTTGTAAGGCTTAAGTGATGTGTATTACCGAGAGGGCCCAGAGATACCTCTCCGACAATCGGAGCGACAAATCCTAATCTCGAAATACGCCAACCCAACATGTACCTTTGGAGACACCTGTAGAGCACCTTTATAATCACCCAGTTACATTGTGATGTTTGGTAGCACACAAAGTGTTCCTCCGATAAACGGGAGTTGCATAATCTCATAGTCATAGGAACATGTATAAGTCATGAAGAAAGCAATAGCAACATACTAAACGATTGGGTGATAAGCTAATGGAATGGGTCATGTCAATCACATCATTCTCCTAATGATGTGATCCAGTTAATCAAATGACAACTCATGTCTATGGTTAGGAAACATAATAATCTTCGATTAACGAGCTAGTAAAGTAGAGGCATACTAGTGACACTTTGTTTGTCTATGTATTCACACAAGTATTAAGTTTCCGGTTAATACAATTATAGCATGAATAATAAACATTTATCATCATATAAGGAAATAAATAATAACTTTATTATTGCCTCTAGGGCATATTTCCTTCACGGTTCTGGCCATTGCTTCCTCCATTCCCATTACCATTTTTGGTGCCATTGTGATTGTGCGAGCTACCTCCTCCATGAGTATGCTGGAAATGTCCTCCTGGTCTAGGGGTAAAACGTGGCTTCTGCTGAGCTCCTGAAGTGTGCTTCCCTTGTCCGTACTTCCGCTTGCGGTTCTCAATCTGCTGCTGTTTCCCGTCAATCATGAGAGCATGATCTACCAACTCCTGGTAGCTGTTGAAGGTGGCTACCATCAACTGCATGCTCAACTCATCATTCAGTCCTTCCAGAAACTTTTCCTGCTTTGCTGCATCAGTTGCAACTTCATCTGGGGCATAACGTGCTAGCTTACTAAAATCCTCTACATACTGGCCAACTGTCTGTCCTCCTTAGCGTAAGTTGTGAAACTCTCGCTTCTTCATGGCCATAGCTCCTGCTGAAACATGGGCAGTTCAAAAAGCCTGCTGGAACTGGTCCCACGTGACAGTGTCGACAGGGAAAGTGGCTGTGAAATTCTCCCACCATGATAATGCTGGTCCTTCAAGCTGATGTGCGGCAAACTTCACCTTCTCCGCATCCGTGCATCCTCCTGTGGTCAACTCCCTTGCTGTCTTGTGGAGCCAATCGCCTGCTACTATCGGCTCGGTGCTTCTGGAAAACACCGGCGGATTCAGCCTAAGAAAACGGGCTAAGTGATCAACAGGTGGTGGTGGTGGTGGGGTGTTGTTGTTGTTCCCCTGATTCTGATTCTGGACTAACAATTGCATCAATGTGTTCTACTGCTAGATCAACTGGGTGAGCTCCGGTGGGAGGTAAATTCGGGGTCACGTCTCGGAGGCATCTGAAGTTTTAGAAAATATGAGATTTAAGAATGGAGAGGGGTCTAAAGAGAAAACACTACCCATATGCACATGAGGCAAAAGCAAACAATTCACTTCATTCAATCAATCAAACAAGGGCATACAATCGATCTAACTATCACAAAAGTACTTGGACTACTATATTTACATGGTGGACTACTACTACTGATGAGGTGGTCTACTAGAAATATTCTTCGGTTGCAAACTCCATGATATCTGCTCCAGCTTCATCAACATAGTCATCATCGCTATCATCTGGATCCGAGTCGGTGTCGTTGATGATGATGTAGTCTTCCGGGTGAATCTCCTTGGGTTCTTCGTCTTCTGCTACTGGTGTAGGGCCTCCCATAAATATTCCAATCTTCATTGTTAGGTCGGCATTCTTATCCACTAATACTTCAATTTCCTCTTCATAATCTTCACGAATAGCCTTGAGTTCTTCCTCCAGTTCCTTGATTCTTGTCTTTGCCTTCTTCAGATATATCATGTCGGTGCACATCTGGTTCTCCTGATGTCGAATGTGCTGGTTTAACTCCTGGATAAAAGCTGCTATTGACCTATCCTTCCTGGTGTCGATCATCTCCCAGTGCTCATCTCGGCGCCCACAAATCTGGTAAATAGTATCCTTGAGATCATTGCGGTAGACTTCTCCAATGTGTCCCATGGCGATGTGAGCTGCCATGCTCTTTCCTAGACTCCAAGTTGGTGCATCAAAAGAAAACTCTATGGGCTCAGTGACTGGCATGAACCTCCTTCCTGGAACTTGAACTTGAATCATCTAGCGCTCTTCTTCAGGTAAGGTGGTGTTATAGGTTCCGGTGAAGCTTGGTACTCCTATGTTCAGATATCTAGTGACTTCCTTCAAATGACGTCCAAAGGGTGTATCTTCATCCGGTTGAGTGAACTTGTTCCTTGCATCCGCCATTCCTAAAAGAGTAGAAAAGATGAGAAGACAGAAAGAGAAGAGAGTGAGTAGTGATCTAGGTATTTAGCTTAGTGGTCATGTCCTACAGTCAGCGTGTGCTCTAATACCATCTTGTAGCGACCATACCTCAAACGGTCCAATCTCTGTGCTCCGGTGTCAACCCTGGATCAGTAATACTGACACCACACAGTACTTGAAGGATTTATAACAGAGTAGCAATCACACACTTATTACATCGAGTGTCTCAAAGGAGAACAATAAATATGGCTTAAGGCCATCTAATAACGATAACAGTGGAAGGCTTGGAAGATAAGTGAGTCCATCAACTCCAACGGCATCACTGAGTATAGAACCATGACCTAAAAACTCCTTAATCATCGTCTGAAAAGTCTGCAACATTAAACATTGCAGCCCGAAACGGGTCAGCACATGGAATATGCTGGCAAAGTAACACATAGAGAGTAATGGAATGAAACAACTAT
Organism: Triticum aestivum; assembly: GCF_018294505.1. NCBI lineage: Eukaryota > Viridiplantae > Streptophyta > Magnoliopsida > Poales > Poaceae > Triticum > Triticum aestivum. Next base: position 390,703,149 of record NC_057797.1, on the reverse strand, counting down.
TATATATGCATATTTGGCTGGTGGAAAGCTCTATGGTTACAGTTTTGCGTAAAGCCAATTTTTCCCTACTACAAAGGAATAAATTTTATTTAACTATCATGGTAGTTGTTAAACATTGAGAATGGTTGACAGCATTCTCAATCCCAATTAAGCATCATCATTAAACAAAACCCAACAAATTAAATTTTAGAGTAACATGTTGAGATTCACATGATAATCTAGGTACTAGATACTCAAGATGTCCATAACCGGGGACACGACTAATCATGATTAGTTTATACACTCTGCAGAGGTTTGCGCACTTTTCCCCACAAGACTCGATCGCCTCTGTTTGGTTTCTCGCACTACATGGTGTTTGAGAAGACGGATGACCGAGACATAGTCTTTCAGAAGCGCTAGCACCTTACGATCGGGTAGACCGTTACACCTACTTTCCCCTACATCTGCTAGTCTACCACTGTAAGAGTTCGCACAACTTAATCAACTATGCTAGAGCCCATAATAGCTTGTGGCTACACACGGAAGTTTCTAGCACGAATAATCTCATGATCCCTTTGAGCCTAGGTGGCGGTCCATAAAGAAAATAGGCAATCCTGGAATACCTAGGTACCTCAATCGACCCAGATGTGTGTTTAAGTTGCCACCTTAAGTAAACCATTAATTAACAATCTCACATCTATCATGGATACACTCACCCAATCCACGTCTACTAGCATAGCATGGCATAATAAACAAATGTAGAAGTAACTCCCAAAGGTTTGATAATAAACAGGTAATAGGTACTACCTCAACTACTTCCCAAACCCGCAATTTAATTAGATCCTAATCATGCAATGTGTGAGGATTGATCTAATGCAATAAAACTGGATAGTGGGAAAGCATGATCAAAGTGTTACTTGCCTTGCTGATGATCCGGGAAACCTAGCGATTCGAAGTAGCAAGCGGCGCACTCTGGGTACTCTATCGCAAACAAACAAGCATACAATAAGTACTCACTAATGCACAAGTAAAACTCAAATAAGAGATCTAACCAGGAAGTTCAACTTAAGAACTCTGGTTGGCAAAAAGAGTCAAATCGGTCAAAGCAACGAAAGACAAAAGGCAAAAGAAACATGCTTCATTTACTATTCTGGATCTAAGGCAATTTTTACAGTGGAAAAAACTTGTTTAAGTTGGTTAATCGGAAAGAGGGTCTCGAGACGAAATTCCAGGCGCTTGAATCGCCTGATTCCGATAAACGAGCGAAAAGTTAGACTAAAACGAAAATCGGATCAGAAATCGCGATCAGAAAAATCATGGATTTAATCCAAGAAAAAGAAAAACGACGAACGTTCGTTAAAACAAACGAACGGACGAACGCCCGCTAATTAAATAAACTGAAAAAACCGATCTATTTAAAAAAACTGAAACTAAAAAAAGGAACAAAATAATCGGAAAAACCGAACGGTTTTTCGGGAAAAACCGGCGTCAGCGAGGTCTACCTCCGGCGACTAAACCGGCGGGCGATGGCGGTGCTCCGGCGGCGGCGGCGGTCGGCAGCGGCGTGGGGCGGCGCTAGGCGGCGGTCGGCAGGGGCTGGGCGCTAGGGTTTTGGGAGGTCCCGGGCTGGGCTCCCCGGCTTATAAAGCCTGGACGGGCCTAGTGTCCGGGTCGGACATGGCCCGTAGGTCGGTTGCGTTTTTTTAATAAATAGTTACGCTCAAAAAAAAACAAAAGGAGTACTAAACGGACTCCAAAAATCCCAAAATAAATTTTCCCCGGCTTCTAAAATCATGCCGCACAAGATGAAAATTTATTTGGGGCCTAAATGCAATTTTGAAAAACGCGTATTTTTCTAAATTCAAATAAAATAGCTAATAAAACCAAAATAAAATCTTATATGATTTTTTATTAAATCCTCAATATTTCTTTATTTTGGAAAAGTCATTTTATTCCCTCTCTCATATTTTTATAATAGAAATAATTGAAGATAAGATAAATAAAATCAAATGATCCCATTTTCAAAATTTGAGACAACTCAAATATGAAAATAACGAAATCCCCAACTCTCTCCGAGGGTCCTTGAGTTTCGTGAAATTTCTAGGATCAACCAAAATGCAATAAATATGATATGCAATGATGATCTAGTGTATAACATTCCAAATTGAAAATTTGGGATGTTACACAAGCCATTTTGCGGAATCTGGGCTCATCATTGCTTCCTCATAGTTCGTAGGTTCGTCATGGTCAAGTAACATGACCTCCAGAACAGGATTACCGTACCACTCTGGTGAGGATCTTACTCTGGTTGACCTACGAGGTTTGGTAGTAACTTGATCATAAAATTCATGATCATCATCATTAGCTTCCTCACTAATTGGTGTAGGAATCATTGGAACTGATTTCTGTGATGAACTACTTTCCAATAAGGGAGAAGTACAGTTTCCTCATCAAGTTCTACTTTCCTCCCACTCACTTCTTTCGGAAACTCCTTCTCTAGAAAGGATCCATTCTTAGCAACAAATATCTTGCCTTCGGATCTGTGATTGAAGGTATACCCAACAGTCTCCTTTGGGTATTCTATGAAGACAAATTTCTCTGATTTGGGTTCGAGCTTATTAGGTTGAAGCTATTTCCCATAAGCATCGCATCCCCAAACTTAAAGAAACGACAACTTGGGTTTCTTGCCAAACCACAGTTCATATGGTGTCATCTCAACGGATTTTGATGGTGCCCTATTTAACGTGAATGCAGCCGTCTCTAAAGCATAACCCCAAAACGATAGTGGTAAATCAGTAAGAGACATCATAGATTGCACCATATCTAATAAAGTGCGGTTACGACGTTCGGACACACCGTTACGCTGTGGTGTTCTAAGTGGCGTGAGTTGCGAAACTATTCCACATAGTTTCAATTGAAGACCAAACTCATAACTCAAATAGTCACCTCCACGATCAAGTTTTAGAAACTTAATTTTCTTGTTATGATGATTTTCCACTTCACTCTAAAATTCTTTGAACTTTTCAAATGTTTCAGACTTATGTTCATCAAGTAGACATACAATATCTGCTCAAATCATCTGTGAAGGTTAGAAAATAACGATACCCACCACGAGCATCAACACTCATCGGACCGCATACATCAGTATGTATTATTTCCAATAAGTTTGTTGCTCATTCCATTGTTTCGGAGAACGGATTCTTAGTCATCTTGCCCATGAGGCATGGTTCGCAAGCATCAAGTGATTCCAAAAGCCCATTAGCATGGAGTTTCTTCATGCGCTTTACACCAGTATGACCTAAACGGCAGTGCCACAAATAAGTTGCACTATCATTATTAAACTTATATCTTTTGGATTCAATACTATGAATATGTGTATCACAACTATCGAGATTCAATAAAAATAGACCACTCATCAAGGGTGCATGACCATAAAAGATATTACTCATATAAATAGAACTACCATTATTCTCTGATTTAAAAGAATAACCGTCTCGCATCAAACAAGATCCAGATATAATGTTCATGCTTAACTGTAGGATCAAAAGTATGTCTAGAGGGGGGTGATTAGACTACTTGACCAAAAAAAATATAGCATTCTCCCAGTTTTAAGTCTTGGAAGATTTTAGCAACTTAGCCCTAGTCAAGCAATCAACATACACATGCAAGTCTAAGAGTATAGCAGCGGAATGTAAAACATTGCACATGAAGGTAAAGGGAGGAGTTTTGAGCGAGCAAACGCAATGTAGACATGGAAATTTTTGGCGTGCTTTTGATAGGTGGTGCTATCGTACATCCACGTTGATGGAGACTTCAACCCACAGAGGGTAATGGTTGCGCGAGTCCACGGGGGGCTCCACCCATGAAGGGTCCATAAACAAGCAACCTTGTCTATCCCACCATGGCCATCGCCCACGAAGGACTTGCCTCACTAGGGTAGATCTTCACGAAGTAGGCGATCTCCTTGCCCGTACAAACTCCTTGGTTCAACTCCACAATCTTGTCGGAGGCTCCCAAGTGACACCTAACCAATCTAGGATACACCACTCTCCAAATGGTAATAAATGGTGTGCTGATGATGAACTCCTTTCTCTTGTGCTTCAAATGATAGTCTCCCCAACACTCAACTCTCTCTCACTGATTTGGATTTGGTGGAAAGATGATTTGAGTGGAAAGCAACTTGGAGAAGGCTAGAGATCAAGATTCATATGTTGGAATGGAATATCTTGGTCTCAACACATGAGTAGGTGATTCTCTCTCATAAAATGAATGTTGGAAGTGTAGGCATGTTCTGATGGCTCTCTCCACGAATGAAGAGTGGGTGGAGGGGTATATATAGCCTCCACACAAAATCTAACCGTTACACACAAATCACCTAACTCGTTGGGACCGAATAATGAAACTCGGTCACACCGATTTAGTTCAAAATGTGAACGTTAGGCTTTTCGGTGGGACCGACATGTCAACTCAGTGGGACCGATTTCATTAGGGTTAGGGCATAACATAATCTCGGTAAGACCGATTACACAAACTCGATGGGACCGATTTTGGTAATAAGATAACCAGAGAGTTGGTCAGGCAAACTCGGTGGGACCGATTCGCTCATCTCGGTGAGACCGAAATGTTATGAAGGGGAAACAGAGAGTTTGTATTGCGAACTCAGTGGGACCGATCACTCATCTCGGTTGCACCGAAACGTTACGAAGGGAAACCGAGAGTTTGCAATCCCATCTCAGTGAGACCGAAATCCCTATCGGTGAGACCGAAGTGACTAGGGTTTGTGGTCGTGGCTATGTCAAATGAACTCGGTGGCGCCGGATAGAAAATTTTGGTGGGGCCGAGTTTGAATTTTGGTTTGGGACATATGTGGATATGAGAAAGTAGTTGGGGTTTTTTGGAGCATATCACTAAGCATTTTGAGCAAGCAACCCATTAAGCAACACCTCATCCCCTTTTAATAGTATTGGCTTTTCCTATGGACTCAATGTGATCTTTGATCACTATAAGTAAAACGTAGAGTCTTGAGGTTTAGAGCTTGAGCCAATCTTTTGCCCTTAGCATTTTGAGGGGTCTACATTCCTAATCCATGCCATGCCAAGCATTGAGCTTTCCTGAAATATTTATCTGGAAATAGCATTAGCTCAGTGAGCTATATGTTGTTAGGAATTACCAAAACCACCCAGGGATAGTTGCACTTTCATCAACGCTGGCACCAAATAACAATTATTCAGGTCTAATACTAATCCCGAAGGTAGATGTAGAGGTAGCGTGCCAACCACGATCACATCGACTTTGGAACCATTTCCCATGCGCATCGTCACCTTGTCCTCAGCCAATATTTGCTTAATCCATAGCCCCTGTTTCGAGTTGCAAATATGAGCAACAGAACCAGTATGAAATACCGAGGCGCTACTGCGAGCATTAGTAAGGTACACATCAATAACATGGATATAAAATATACCTTTCACTTTGCCATCCTTCTTATCCGCCAAATACTTGGGGCAGTTCGCTTCTAGTGACCAGTCCCTTTGTAGTAGAAGCAGTCAGTCTCAGGCTTAGGTCCAGACTTGGGTTTCTTCACTTGAGCAGCAACTTGCTTGCCGTTCTTCTTGAAGTTCCCCTTCTTCCTTTGCCCTACTTCTTGAAACTAGTGGTCTTGTTGACCATCAACACTTGATGCTCCTTCTTGATTTCTACCTCCGCAGCTTTTAGCATCGCGAAGAGCTCGGGAATTTTCTTATCCATCCCTTGCATATTATAGTTCATCACGAAGCTTTTTTACCTTGGCGGCAGTGATTGAAGAACTCTGTCAATGACACTATCATCGGGAAGATTAACTCCTAGTTGAGTCAAGTGGTTGTGGTACACAGACATTTTGACTATATGTTCACTAACAGAACTATTCTCCTCCATCTTGCAGCTATAGAACTTATTGGAGACTTCATATCTCTCAATCCGGGCATTTGCTTGAAATATTAACTTCAAATCCTGGAACATCTCATAAGATCCTTGACGTTCAAAAAATCATTGAAGTCCCGATTCTAAGCCATAAAGCATGGCACACTGAACTATCGAGTAGTCATCAGCTTTGCTTTGCCAGACGTTCATAACATCTGGTGTTGCTCCTGCAGCGGGCTTTGCACCTAGCGGTGCTTCCAGGACGTAATTCTTCTATGCAGCAATGAGGATAATCCTCAAGTTATGGAACCAGTCCGTGTAGTTGCTACCATCATCTTTCAACTTAGCTTTCTCTAGGAACGCATTAAAATTCAAAGGAACAGAAGCATGAGCCATTTATCCACAACAACAAAGACATGCAAAACACTATCATGTACTAAGTTCATGATAAATTAAAGTTCAATTAATCATATTACTTAAGAACTCCCACTTAGATAGACATCCCTCTAGTCATCTAAATGATCATGTGATCCATATCAATTAGTCCATGTCCGATCATCACGTGAGATGGAGAAGTTTTCAATGGTGAACATCACTATGTTGATCATATCTACTATATGATTCAAGCTTGACCTTTTGGTCTCAGTGTTCCGAGGCCATATCTGCATATGCTAGGCTCGTCAAGTTTAACCTGAGTATTCTGCTTGTTCAAAACTGGCTTGCACCCTCTGTATGTGAACGTAGAGCTTATCACACCCGATCATCACGTGGTGTCTCAGCACGACGAACTGTAGCAACGATGCATACTCAGGGAGAACACCTATACCTTGAAATTTAGTGAGAGATCATCTTATAATGCTATCGCCGTACTAAGCAAAATAAGATGCATAAAAGATAAACATCACATGTGTCGGTGGGAACGACACCTATGGGATCACAAGAATCCCTACTATGGTTAGCGGGGCGCGGGGTCGTGAGAAGAGCGGATCAAATAGATAGCACACGGTTCGTTTATCCAGGTTCGGGCCGCGAGGATGCGTAAAACCCTACTCCTGCTTTGGTGGATTGTATATCTGTGTTCTTCAGCTAGCTATGGGGCGTGAGGAGCTCCAAAAAGCCGAATCCTTCCCCTGGTCGCCTCGGGCCTCCTTTTATAGAAAAAGGGGTTGCCACAGTGGCACACAAGAGGTGGAAAGGGTACAGTGATGCAAGGTTATCCCTCGCATTACATGACAAGGCGCATTTAATGCGTCTTGCTTAGGTGTCCTTGCTTTATTGGTGACGGGGGAGAGATCTGTCTCGTTCGTCGCCGCTCCTTCTTGTGTCGACACACGTCCTGGCTAGCGACGCCTGTAATGCCATGTAGGTAGGCAGGCAGCTGAGGTGGCGCAGTGGTGGGTCTTCACGAAGATCTGCATGCCGCCACGCAGGTGTCTGCCCAGCTGGTTGGGTCGGCAGCTGCATGCATGCGGTGGTGGAGGTTTAGTCGGCGTGGGCCTGATGGTGGCCCCATGGGTGTCCTCGGGAAGGGCCTTGCCGGGCCCCCGGCAAGGGTCTTGCCGAGGCACCTGCTGTCATCCCCAGCAAGGCGCTTGCCGGGGGTCTTGTGGTCTTCCTCGGCTGGGATACCGCCAAGGGTTGTCATCTCCTTAGTGGGTATCTGATCTTGAATGTCCTCACAAAGATCTGCATGCCGTCACGGGGATGTCTCCCGAATCCTTGCCCTTTGGGGGCAGTGGACTCAAGGGTGATTTGCTCCGTAGGCGCGGGACGAGTCGCCGCGGCAAGGGTCTTGCCGGGGCTGCTAGAACTGTCTCCCGGCAAGGATCTTGCCGGGGGAGTCCGCTTCGTCCCCTTTGCTCTTCGTGGTCTTGGCATTGGCGTCGTTCTAGTTCTCTTGAGCTTCGGTCTTACCATGGCTCACCTCCCTTGCCTTGCTTGGTATGGTGGTGCCCGTGGCTCAGACTGCCCGTGCACAGTTATAGGGGTACAAAAAGTGTACCCCTCTTTTTGTACACCGACAGGAGCCCCCAGGCCTGGGCCACACATAAGCGCAACGTGTTGTTGGGCTAGGCCCAAAAACGGTGCGCGGGCAGGCGGGGCGGTTTTTACCGCGGTAAGGTTCTTCGCGCGCTGCGCTTCCCACGACTCCCGCGCGTGGCACGGCGTGGGGAGGTGCATGTAACGTGGGCAGCATGCGTGGGGTTGGTTCCCGCGGGCATGCGTCACACCAATGTTAATGTGAAAAGAGGCGGCCCGTGTTTTCCCCCATAAAAAAGGAATAACCGCGGGCGTGCTGCTCACTTTCTCCTCTTTCCTCGTGCCTTTTCCAATCTCAGAGCCGCCGTTTCCTCTCTTCCTTCCTTCCTAAGCTTCCGCCGTCGCCCGCCGTTGTTGCTTCGCCATCCCCCTTCCTCATCCCTCTAAACTTCTTGGCCGCCATGGCGCCCAAATCCGTCAAGGGCAATGGGGTGGCTAAGGGCGCTAGGACTATGAAGCCGCCGGAGAGCGCGCTGTCGGGGGACCGGACGAAGTCCGCCTTTTTCTTCCCCTCGACGGTTGATGTTCATGAGCTCCGGGCCTCCTTCAGGCCCCTATGGGGAGCGAAGATGGGCGGAGAGAATTCGGGACACCCGGCGACGTTCGTCATTCCTGCTGCTTGCGCCGATCCTGCTCCAAATCGGTATCCCTTTTTCGTCGATTATCTTTCTTGCGGGTTATGCCCCCCTTTCTCAGATTTCTTCTACGACATTATGCACACCTTCGGCTTTCGCCTCTTGGATTTTACTCCGAATGCGATGGCGTGCATGGCTTTCTTCGCGCATCTTTGCAAAGGCTTTGCCGGGGTGCAGCCCAACACGGCGCTCTTCCGCCATTATTTCTTCCCTTGGATCCAGCCGGGAGGTGCCGTCTTTGGTTGCATCACTTGGATCCCAAGATCCAAGGGGGCGTACCCGGACGGTGCCGTGAAGGAGAGGTGGGAGGAATGGCATGGTCGGTGGTGCTGGATTGAAGATGAAGACCCGCCGGAATTCTGCAAGGTCCGCCGAGTGCTGCCGGTCCGCGGCAGCGATTGGAGTGATGTCGACGTCACCGACGGGAGGCTCACTATCGCCACCACCAGGATTCTCCGGCTCACCCGGGCTGGGCTCACCCTTGAGGTGATTGGGGCGGACTTCATTCGTCGCCGGATCGCCCCGTTGCACAACAAGGGGAGGCCAGCCTGGCTTTTTACGAATCCGGCTGACATTATGCGACTCCGCCCCGGCCTCGAACACAATTTCACGGTGTTGGTGCATGCCCACTTCTGCCAGCAGCTTTTCCATCTTGATGTGGGTCGCGATGGCGAGTTCGAATGGACCGGCAAGGTCGCGAGGGCTGCCGCAAAGGTTGGCAAGGCCCTCAAGGGGCCGTTTTTCAAGCTGCCAGCGGGGGTGGTCCCGTTGTGCAACATTTCACGTCAGTCCGAGATCATCGCCATGATGCCGGACTGTAATGCGTACGACCCTGTCCCGAGCTAGAAGGAGCCGAAGGACGCAGATGTGCAGCAATTCTTTGACACCCTGATTGAGGTGTATGTCAATGCTGACGCCGAGCCGTGGCTTGTCATGGACACCACCCAGGCAGAGCTGGACTACATCGCCACTAGGGCGAGGGAGGCACAGCTTGCCATGGAGGTCGGGAGCGCCGGGGGTGTGGAGGACAAGGCCGCAACAGCTGCAGAGGAAGAGGAGCTCACCCGGTGGGCGGCGGCCTCCGGGGAGGTCAGCAGCGTTGACACTGGAGCTCCGAAGACGCGACCAACGAGTCATCGTCGGAGGAGGACGTGGTAGCGGGCTCGACGCCAACCAGGGGAAGAGGGCGAAAACTGCGGCGGGCTGGCTTCGGCGAGCCGGTCCGGCCCGGCAGGGCTACGCGGCCTCAATTGACCCTGGAGGGGTTTGGGCGTCACACGAGGGCCACGACAGCCAAGAGGCTGACGAAGGCCGCTAAGAAGAAGAATACAACAGCCCCTTCCTCGTCTGGGCGTGCACAAACCCCGCCGTCTTCGCCTCCTCCGGTAGATGTCGACTCAGATGTTGACACGGAGGTCACTTTTGATCTCGGGCCTCTCAGCCCGAAGAGGAAAAGGAAAGTGGTGGAGGAAGAGGAGATAGATGACGAGTGAGTACTCTGTTCCTTACTGCCATTTCCATTCCCCTGAATTAAGTCACTTATCTTGATCCGTTTTTGCTTTTGCAGGGATGCAGAGACGTTGGCCCAGAGGGTGAAGAGGGCGAAGGCCTCGGCGAGCAGTCAGCCCCCAGATGGGGCTTCAAAGATGCCACTGGTGGTGTTGAGCAGCCCGGACAGCAGCCCCCGACACAGCCCCCAGCATAAGTTCGTCACCCTCCTCCTATTCGACACGTGGTAGGCATTCGATGCTATGGTATTGACCTTGTCGGGTTTGCAGGAGGGGAGCGGCAGCAGGAGGAGCCGCAGAGGGCTACCCTCAACACACCACCCCCATCGACTACGCCACCGCGAGGGGCGTCCCCGGCAAGGGCATCAAGCACGGAGCCCAAACCCATGGAGGAAGAGGGGAACTTGGGCGCTGGTGACTCTGTCACGGCGCCAAATGCTGGCAGGGAGGGGACTTCTGCTTCACAGCTCGGCACTGGTGAGTCGCATGTCCTCCGTCTCTGCTTTTTTTCCTTGTTCTTTTTCTTGGCTTCAATGCTCCCATTACTACCCAGGCCCTCCTTCAATAGGTATGGAGGACGTGGATACTGTTGTTGGGAATATTGCTGAGGAGGCCGCGACAGGGGCCAACAGGATTGCCGCCGAGGAGGCCGCCAGGGATGCTGCCGAGGACACCACTGCGGGGGCCGCCAAGGTGACCGGCGAGGCTTCTGTCGAGGGTGCCAATGGTGGGCCTGCTGGGGAAGCCAGCAAGGCCACTGCCGAGGAAGAGGTGGTTGATGATCAGCCTCCCTCCTCCTCAACTTCGGGCCCTGGCAGATATCTGAAGGTAGGCGACGATCTTTTCGTCCATCTCCCAGGGGTGTCAAGTTCCCGAGCACCCGCCGAAGGGGAAGTCTTTGACGGCGAGGTGCTTGCCGCCACCGGGCTCGGGGTTGTCGATGAGCCGGGCGTTGGCGGTGGTGGTTCTCCAGAAGAGCAGCTTTTCCGCGCTATGGGGGCCAACTTCCGAAAACTCCAGGCTCTCTACCGTGTCCGTCTGGACAAGGTTAAGTCCAGGACGGCAACGGTGGACCACGCGGAGGTGGATTTCAAGGCGCGCATTGCTGAGACGCAGACCTGGTTCCACTAGACTCGCGAGGAGCAGAGGGCCTTTCAGGAGGAATTGGCCAAGCGCAATGTCGAGCTCACCATGAAGATGGCTGACATCGAGAAGGCCCAGGATAAGGCGGCAAACTTGGCTGCCGTGGCCGAGGCCGTCTGGAACCAGCATCAAGCCGCACTGGATTCCCAAGAAGAGGACCTCACCATGCGTGAGGCGAAGCTTGCCGCAGTGCTCCGTGGCAAGGATGAGGAGCTCGAGGCCCTTGTCGCGCGGCGGACTCACGAGCTGGAGCAGAGGCACAAGGAGGCACTCGATGCCCAGGATCTGGCCCATGCCGGCAAAGTAAGGGAGTTGGAGGTGGAGCAGGATGAGCTGAAGGAGCAGGCCCTCAAGCTATCCAACGAGAAGAGCACGCTCAATAGCGCCTTGGTAGAGGTGCAAGGAGCGGTCATCAGCAGGACTGGGGAGCTCTCCGAAGCGCAAAACTCCGTCAGAGATCTCAAGCTGAAGCTGGAGGATCTCGAGAAGATGTTGTCGTAGAGCAGGGCTCGGGAGGAGATCTTGACCAAGAGTCAGGAGGAGGAGAAGCAGCTGCAGGCGAACGAGGCTGCCTCCCACCAGGAATACGTGGCGGGCAAGAACAGATGGATCAGCCGTCTGGAGGACGTTGCCGGCAGGGTCACCTCGCAGTTGGCCACCATGGGGAAGCCAAACGTGAGGTACGCCCCTGAGCGCAGCAGGACCGTCAACACCAAGCCGACTCTGTTCTTCGAGGGCGTCCTTGGAGCCTTGGCTTATCTTCACTCTAGCAGAGCGGCCATGTTGGCCGGGGAAGCCCGGCGACTTTGCCGGGCGGTCATGACCAAGGTCCTCACCAAGATGGCGTACTGGAACCCTGACCTCGACTTCGGTGCCGCGATGGATAGCTTGCCGGACGTTATTGACCTCACGGTGCTCAAGGAGCACATCAAGCCCGTCATCAGCAGCATCGACGAAATCAAGAGGGTGGAAGGCCAGCGCCGGGATTAGGCATCCCGTTCTTCACCTCCGCTGCAGGTTCACGACCAAGACAAATTTCATCTTTAGTTAGAACCGCAGCAATGATGTGATGTAATATAACTTTGCAGTACTTTTAATTTCATGCACATTATTTCCCCGTTCAATTCCTCTTTGTATGCGCGCCCTACGTCAATTGGGTAGGCTCGCCGGCGCGGAAGCCCCTAGCGGCGTTTTGGGGACAGATCCCCATGGGCCTGCTGGGTACGCGTGCTGCTGGACGAGCCACCTTTCCATTCTGAATGTGGCCGCTCGAACTGTCGAGCTTGACTCGATTCAGAATCGAGAGCGTTGTTGATCGTGGAAGGCTACTCTGCCATTCTCGACGCAGCCGCTTGAGCTGTTGAGCAGACTCGAAACAGGGCAAGGGCGTTGCCGATCGTAGGAGAGCCCCCTGGCATGCAGGTTTTTCATACAAAGGCGTGACATCTCGGGGGGGGGGAATAACCTCATATAAGAAGGATAGAACAAATAAGGATTCAGTGCAACTTAGCTTCTATTTGCAATCGCTCGAGTGCCGATCTTCTGGCCTCCTTTCTTCTCCAAGGGCCACGAGGACGAAGGAGTGCTGGGCTGATTGCTAGAGCCGATTCTCACAACTGCGTCCCCTACCTGGCGCGCCAAAGATGTCGATGGGAACAGCACCTATGGGATCACAAGAATCTCTACTGTGGTTAGTGGGGCGCGGGGTCGTGAGAAGAGCGGATCAAACAGATAGCACACGGTTCATTTATCCAGGTTCAGGCCGCGAGGATGCGTAAAACCCTACTCCTGCTTTGGTGGATTGTATATCTGTGTTCTTCAGCTAGCTATGGGGCATGAGGAGCTCCAAAAAGCCGAATCCTTCCCCTGGTCGCCTCAGGCCTCCTTTTATAGAAAAAGGGGTTGCCACAGTGGCACACAGGAGGTGGAAAGGGTACAGTGATGCGAGGTTATCCCTCGCATTACATGACAAGGCGCATTTAATGCGTCTTTCTTAGGTGTCCTTGCTTTATTGGGGACGGGGGAGAGATCTGTCTCGTCCGTCGCCGCTCCTTCTTGTGTCGACACGTGCCCTGGCTAGCGACGCCTGTAATGCCATGTAGGTAGGCAGGCAGCTGAGGTGGCGCACGGTGGGTCTTCACGAAGATCTGCATGCCGCCACGCAGGTGCCTGCCCAGCTGGTTGGGTCGGCAGGTGCATGCATGCGGTGGTGGAGGTTTAGTCGGCGTGGGCCCGATGGTGGCCCCGCGGGTGTCCTCAGGAAGGGCCTTGCCGGGGCCTCGGCAAGGGTCTTCCCGAGGCGCCTGCTGTCATCCCCGGCAAGGCGCTTGCCGGGGGTCTTGTGGTCTTCCTTAGCTAGGATCCCGCCAAGGGTTGTCGTCTCCTTAGTGCGTATCTGATCTTGAATGTCCTCACAAAGTTTGCATGCCGTCACGGGGATGTCTCCCGAATCCTTGCCCTTTGGGGGCAGTGGACTCAAGGGTGATTTGCTCCGTAGGCGCGGGACGAGTCGCCGCGGCAAGGGTCTTGTCGGGGCTGCTAGAACTGTCTCCCGGGAAGGATCTTGCCGGGGGAGTCCGCTTCGCCCCCTTTGCTCTTCGTGGTCTTGGCCTTGGCGTCGTTCTAGTTCTCTTGAGCTTCGGTCTTACCCTGGCTCACCTCCCTTGCCTTGCATGGTGTGGTGCTGCCCGTGGCTTAGACTGCCTGTGCATAGTTATAGGGGTACAAAAAGTGTACCCCTCTTTTTGTACACCGACAACATGGAATCAATATAAGTGATATGATATTGCCATCATCATCTTGTGCCTTTGATCTCATCTCCAAAGCACCTTCATGATCACCATCGTCACCGGCTTGACACCTTGATCTCCATCGTAGCATCGTTATCATCCCGCCAGCTATTGCTTCCAGGACTATTGAAGGAAATATGCCCTAGAGGCAATAATAAAGTTGTTATTTAGGCTTCCTTATATCAAGATAAATGTTTACTATTCATGCTAGAATTGTATTAACCGGAAACTTAGTACATGTGTGAATACATAGAAAAACAGAGTGTCACTAGTTTGCCTCTACTTGACTAGCTCATTGAATCAATGATGGTTATGTTTCCTAACCATAGACATGAGTTGTCATTTTATTAACGGGATCACATCATTAGAGAATGATGTGATTGACTTGACCCATCTGTTAGCTTAGCATGATGATCGTTTTGTTTGTTCCTATTGCTTTCTCCATAACTTATACATGTTCCTATGACTATGAGATCATGCAACTCCCGAATACCGGAGGAACACTTTATGTGCTACCAAATGTCACAACATAACTGCGTGATTATAAAGGTTCTCTACGGGTTTCTCTGATGGTGTTTGTTGAGTGGGGGCCGGCCCCCTTTCCTTCCCCCACTCTTCCCCTTCCTTCCACTCCTAGTCCAACTAGGGAAGGGGGAATCCTACTGCCGGTGGGAGTAGGACTCCCCATGGGGCGCGCCATAGGAGGGCTGGCCCTCCCCCTCCTTCACTCCTTTATATACGGGGGAGGGGGCACCCCATAGACAAACAAGTTGATCATTGATCTCTTAGCCATGTGGGGTGCCCCCCTCCACCATAATCCACCTCAGTCATATCATAGCGGTGCTTAGGCGAAGCCCTGTTTCGGTAGCATCATCATCGCCGTCATCACACCATCGTGCTGACGAAGCTCTCCCTCGACACTATGCTGGATCATGAGTTCGTGGGACGTCACCGCGCCGAACGTGTGCAGATCGCGGAGGTGTCGTACCTTCGGTGCTAGGATCAGTCATCGTGAAGACGTACGACTACATCAAATGCGTTGTTATAACTCTTCCGCTTACGGTCTATGAGGGTATGTGGACAACACTCTTCCCCTCTCGTTGCTATGCATCACCATGATCTTGCGTGTGCGTAGATTTTTTTTTGAAATTACTACATTCCCCAACAGTGGCATCAGAGCCAGGTTTATGCATAGATGTTATATGCATGAGTAGAACACAAAGGAGTTGTGGGCGTGGGTATATACAAATTGCTTGTCGTCACTAGTTGTTTCATGATTCAGCGGTATTGTTGGATGAAGCGGCCCAGACCGACGTTACGCGTACGCTTACGCGAGACTGGTTCTACCAATGTGCTTCGCACACAGGTGGCTGGTGGGTGTCAGTTTCTCCAACTTTAGTTGAATCGGATTCAATGAACAAGGTTCTTTCTGAAGATCAAAAAGCAATCACTATACCGCGTTGTGTTTTTGATGCGTAGGTAAGAACGGTTCTTGCTCCGCCCGTAGCAGCCACGTAAAACTTGCAACAACAAAGTAGAGGACATATAACTTGTTTTTGCAGGGCATGTTCTGATGTGATATGGTCAAGACATGATGCTAAATTTTATTGTATGAGATGATCATGTTTTATAACACAGTTATCGGCAACTGGCAGGAGCCATTTGGTTGTTGCTTTATTGTATGAAATGCAATCGCCATGTAATTGATTTACTTTATCACTAAGCGGTAGCAATAGTCGTAGAAGCAATAGTTGACGAGACGACAATGATGCTTCAATGGAGATCAAGGTGTCAAGCCGATGATGATGGTGATCCTGACGATGCTTTGGAGATGCAGATCAAAGGCACAAGATGATGATGGCCATATCATATCACTTATATTGATTAGATGTGATGTTTATCCTTCATGCATCTTATTTTGCTTAGTTCGACGGTGCATTATAAGATGATCTCTCACTAAATTTCAAGGTATAAGTGTTCTCCCTGAGTATGCACCATTGCTACAGTTCGTTGTGTCGAGACACCACGTGATGATCGGGTGTGACAAGCTCTACATTCACATACAACGGGTGCGAGCCAGTTTTGCACACGCGGAATACTGGGGTTAATTAAACTTGACGAGCCTAGCATATGCAGATATGACCTCGGAACACTCAGACCAAAAGGTCGAGTGTGAATCATATAGTAGATATGATCAACATAGTGATGTTCACCATTGAAAACTACTCCATCTCACGTGATGATCGGATATGGTTTAGTTGATATGGATCACATGATCACTTAGATGATTAGAGAGATGTATAAGTAAGTGGGAGTTCTTAAGTAATTTGATTAAATGAACTTTAATTTATCATGAACTTAGTACCTGATAGTATTTTGCATGTCTATGTTGTTGTAGATAGATGGCCTGTGTCGTCGTTCCGTTGAATTTTAATGCGTTCCTAGAGAAATCTAAGTTGAAAGATGATGGTAGCAACTACATAGATTGGGTCCGTAACTTGGGGATTATCCTCATTGCTTCACAGAAGAATTACATCATGGAAGCACTGCTAGGTGACAAACCCACTGCAGGAGAAACACCAAATGTTATGAACACCTGGCAGAGCAAAGCTGATGACTACTAGATAGTTCAGTGTGCCATGCTTTACGGCTTAGAACTGGGACTTCAATGACATTTTGAACGTCATGGAGCACGTGAGATGTTCCAGGAGTTGAAGTTAATATTTCAAGCAAATGCCCGGATTGAGAGATATGAAGTCTCCAATAAGTTCTACAGCTAGAAGATGGAGGAGAATAGTTCTGTCAGTGAACATATACTTAGAATGTCTGGGTACCACAACCACTTGACTCAACTGGGAGTTAATCTTCCTGATGATAGTGTCATTGACAGAGTTCTTCCATCACTGCCAGCAAGCTACAAGAGCTTCGTGATGAACTATAATATGCAAGGGATGGATAATTCGATTCCTGAGCTCTTCGCAATGCTAGAGGCTGCGGAGGTAGAAATCAAGAAGAGCATCAAGTGTTGATGGTCAACAAGACCACCAGTTTCAAGAAAAAGGGTAAAGGGAAGAAGGGGAACTTCAAGAAGAACAGCAAGCCAGTTGCTGCTCAAGTGAAGAAACCCAAGTCTGGACCTAAACCTAAGACTGAGTGTTTCTACTGCAAAGGGACTAGTCACTGGAAGCACAACTGCCCCAAGTATTTGGTGGAGAAGAAGGATGGGAAAGTGAAAGGTATATTTGATATACATGTTATTGATATGTACCTTACTAATGCTCGCAGTAGTGCCTGGGTATTTGATACTGGTTCAGTTGCAAACATTTGCAACTCGAAACAGGGGCTATGGATTAAGCGAAGATTAGCTAAGGACGAGGTGACGATGCGCGTGGGAAATGGTTCCAAAGTCGATGTGATGTAGGGTAGAGACCCTAATTGCCCGATCTTTCACGAAAGGAGCGGATCCCACGGAAATCACGAAGAACACGGGGAAGACCGGAGAGAAAACACGGTAAGAAACACGGGGACTAAACTGACACGAATAAGTCACACATGGGCTAGATCCTCGAGTACATAAGGTAAGATACACAATCCACGGACAACTAAGGATGATACAAGGGTAGCCGGTCTTCTCCGTGAGGAGGTCTTGATGTTCTTCCCTAAAGAGGGGTCTTGAATCCGCTTGGGGATCTTCTCTTGTGGAGGCTAGAGTCTCCGTAGAGAAGACTACAAAGTGGATGAGCAAAGCTCTCTCACAAACATGAGCTAAACATTTCCTAACCCTAAAAATGGGGAGTAGAAGGTCTATTTATAGCCCAAGGGGCGAATGGGTAAGTGAGGGGGCGAAACGGGTACACGGGCCTCGGCCCAAGTCACCCACGCAGGTGGTGCCGGATGATCTGGGAGTTGGTCCAGATGATCCGGGCTTTGGGGGTCCGGATGATCCGGGTCGGTGTCCGGATCGTCCGGCTATGTTGGAGTAGCTGCGGGAGGGCCGGATGTCCAGGACCTGGTCCGGACGTCCGGGTGTGGCCGGATGATCCGGGCCTGGGTCCGGATGACCCATCTCCGATATGTCATCTCAGGTGTCGCTGGGCACATTACACGGATCGTCCGGGCCGGGGTCCGAATCATCCGGGCTGAGGCCGGATCATCCGGACGGCGGTCCGGATCGTCCGGGTTGAGGCCGGATCGTCCGGACGGCAGTCCTGATCGTCTGGGCTTCTGCTGACTTAGCCCTTTTTCTTCTCCATCTTCACGTCCATCTTCTTCTTCGGATTCTCCTCGCTCCTTGGCGTCTCCATGGCTAACTCCTTGATACCTGAGTATGCACAATGTCTCCGTTTGAGGTAGTAGCCATGTCTCATGGTCATCGAAGTGGAATTGTGAGAGGAGAGATGTCACCTCGGTTTCGAGAGCTCTTGCACGTGATCGAGTCATGGGTCCACTAGGCACTTGATGAGACGACGGTAGGTCCATGGGGATGACCTTGGGATGCTCCGCACCATCTCCCCTCCCTTGGGAAAGATCCGACCTCGGATCGAAATCCTCATCACCATGGTACAGGGAGAGATCTTTGACGTTGAAGATGTCGCGCACGGAGTACTTCTCACGTGGGATGTTGATCTTGTATGAGTTGTTGTTGTAGCATGCAAGCACCTTGAATGGTCCATCGGCTCGTGGTAGAAGCTTGGACTTGCGTTCGTTGGGGAAGCGTTCCTTGCGAAGGTGTATCCACACAAGATCTCCAATGTTGAATATCATGTGATTCTTGTTGACATTGAGCTTGGTCGCGAGTCATTGTACTTGGAGCTCAATGGTGTGCCTTGTATCTTCATGCATCTTCTTGAGGTGGTTGACTCAGTCACTCGCGTCCATGTTTGTGCGCTCATCGAGTGGTAGAGGTAGAATGTCCAATGGGGACAACGGGTTGAAATCGTAGACAACCTCGAAGGGGGACTTGCCGGTAGTCGAATGTCTTGCGCGGTTGTAGGCGTACTCGGCGATGGGTAAGCACTCTTCCCACTCCTTGATGTTCTTCTTGATTAGCACGCGAATAAGGGTGGAGAGCGTGCGGTTTGTCACCTAAATTTGGCCGTCGGTTTGTGGATGATAGGCCGTGGAGAATAGTAGCTTGATTCCGAGCTTGGCACATAAGGTCTTCCAAAAGTAACTCAAGAACTTGACGTGGCGGTCCGAGAAGATAGTCTTTGGCACACCATGTAGACGCAATATTTCCCTACAAAAGAGATTAGCAACATGTGAAGCATCGTCTATCTTGTTACAAGGAATAAAGTGTACCATTTTTGAGAAACGGTCCACAACGACAAATATGGAATCTTTCCCATTTCGAATCCTAGGCAAACCAAGTACAAAGTCCATGCTAATGTCTTCCCATGGTTGGTATGGAATTGGTAGAGGCATATAGAGACCATGAGATTGAGCTTTGGACTTAGCTTTGCGACATGTCGAACATCGGTTGGTGAAACGATTGACGTCCCGAAACATGTTGGGCCAAAAGTAATTCTTCGAGAGCGTGGCGAATGTCTTGTCCCGTCCGAAATGACCCATTAAGCCTCCTCCATGCGATTCCTGCAAAAGCAACAAACGAAGGGACGACTCCAGGATGCAAAGTTTGTTAGCTCTCATAAGATAGCCATCTTTGATGTAATAGCGTTCCCAAGATGTATTCGACGAACACTTGGCATAAGAAGTAGCAAAAGTTGCATCATGCTCATACAAGTCTTTGATATGCTCGAAGCCAATGACATCTAACTCAAGTTGCGTGACCAGCATGCATATGGGGGAAAAAGCATCTGCTACGATGTTTTCTTTACCCTTGATGTAATTGATGACATAGGAAAAAGACTCAATAAATTCACTCCATTTAGCATGACTCTTGTTCAACTTGGTTTGACCCTTAAGATACTTGAGGGTCTCATTATCGGTATGAATGATAAACTCATGGGACAAAGGTAATGTTCCCATTCATGCAAAACACGGACTAAAGAATATAGCTCTTTGTCATAGATGGGGTAATTGAGTTGCGCTCCGGAAAGTTTCTCACTAAAGTAAGCTATGGGGTGCTTCTCTTGCGTTAACACACCCCCTATGCCATTACCACTAGCATCACAATGAATCTCAAAAGGTTTGTCAAAGTTGGGTAAGGCAAGCACGGGGGCATGAGTAAGCAAGTTCTTAAGCTCATTGAAAGCGGTATCTTGGGATGGTCCCCAAACAAAAGGCGCATTCTTCTTGCTCAAAGCATGCAAAGGCGAAGCAATGGTGCCAAAATCCTTCACAAAGCGACGATAGAAACCCGCAAGACCAAGGAAACTACGCACTTGATGCAAGTTTGTTGGTCGCGGCCATGTCTTAGTAGCATTGATTTTGGACTCATCAACATGAACACCCTTAGAAGAAACAACAAAACCCAAGAAAACGAGCTTATCAACACCAAAAGGCATTTCTCCATATTAGCATAGAGGTGCTCTTTTCTAAGAGTTTGAAAAACGGTGCGGACATGGGTGACATGCTCTTTGATAGATTTGCTAAACACAAGAATGGCATCGAAGTAAACCACGACAAATATACCAATGTAAGGGCGAAAGACATGATTCATAAGGCGCATAAAAGTGTTCGGTGCTTCCGAGAGACCCATAGGCATGACTAACCACTCATACAAACCAAACTTGATTTTGAATGCGGTTTTCCATTCATCACCTTCTTGTATGCGGATTTGATAGTAACCACTCTTAAGATCAATTTTGGAAAATATAGTGGCACCACTAAGTTCATCTAGCATATCATATAGGCGTGGAATGGGATATCTATAGCGAATGGTGATAGCATTGATAGGTCTACAATCGGAGCAGATGCGAAAGCTACCATCACGTTTTGCCACAAGAATGACCGGTACGGCACAAGGGCTCAAACTTTCACGCACATGTCCATGGTCTATGAGATGCTTTACTTGCCTTTGAATTTCTTTGGTTTCTTCGGGGTTGACGCGGTAGGGAGCTTTGTGCGAAAGCGGTGCTCCGGGGATGAGGTCGATGCGGTGCTCAATGCCTCGTTGTGGAGGTAGTCCCGGAGGTAGCTCATCGGGGAAAACATCTTGGAATTCTTGCAATAAAGAAGATAACACCAAGGGTAGATTGTGAGAGGTGTTAGTTTGTCGTGCCTTGTCCTTGCACAATAGGACATAGTGTAGGACACTCGATGGGTTCTCACACACTTCCCTCATCTCATGTATGGTGGCAAATAGAACTACATTTTTCTTATCGCTCATCGTGGAGGCACTCAATTTGGGCTTGTGGCGCTCACTCTCTGTTTGGTGGCTCACTCTCTCACTATTCTCTCCATGATGGGTGGCTTGCTTGTCGGCGATCACTTGGCTTGGAGACATAGGTCGTAGCACAAACTCCTTTCCTTGCATCTTGAAGCTATAGTGGTTTGTACGCCCATTGTGGACGACTCCTTTATCGAATTGCCATGGCCGTCCAAGGAGAAGATGACAAACGGTCATTGGAATGATGTCGCACTCCAAGGTGTCTTCATAGGCACCGATTTTGAAGGAGACTTGTACTCGGTGCTTGACTTGGATGGTGCCGGAGTCACTAAGCCATTGCACTTTGTATGGATGTGGATGCTTCGTCTTGGGCAATTGGAGCTTGGAGCAAAGTTCTTCACTTGCGAGATTATGACAACTTCCTCCATCGATGATGACCTTGACGGATCATCCATTGATGCCGGCCTTGGTGTGGAATATGTTGCATCTTTGGTCTTCTTCTTGGTGATGTTGGAGGGTCAAGACTTTGGAGACAACAAGTGCGGGACTTGAATCTTCATCGCAAAAGACTTGTTCTTCTTCATTGTTCACTTGACGGTGCATGGCGACTTGCTCAAGGGCTTCCATTTCTCCTTCACTCATGGAGTCATAAGTGCCATCGTCGTTGAAGATCATGGTTAGCTTGTTGGTGCACTCATAGGACTTGTGGCTTCGGCCGCCGCAAGTGAAACACTTGAAGGAAATCGTCTTGACAGTCTCATCTTTTGGGGTTGAGGATGATGAAGCTCTCGGCTTGAAGTTGCTCGTAGTAGGATGGCTTGTAGTTGATGAAGCTTTCTTGGAAGTCGACTTGTCGAAGTTGATTGAAGAGGGCTTTGTAGTAAGTGTTGGAGTCGTTGAAGCTTGGTTGTTGGTGAAGCCGTAGGACTTGGATGAGAACTTGGCATACTTGAAATCATCTTGCACTTGGCGTTCTGCTTTGGTAGCTTGGTGCACTAGCTCAATGAGATTTGAATATGGTTGGAAGTCGGCAATCTTCTTGATGGGATGGTTGACACCATTCAAGAAGCGTGCCATTGTTTGCTCATCATCTTCCGTGACATTGGCTCTTACCATTGCAATCTCCATCTCCTCGTAGTATTCTTCAACGCTCTTGGTTCCTTGCTTGAGTTGTTGGAGTTTCTTGAAGAGGTAGCGGTTGTAGTAGGTAGGTACGAAGCGTGCTCTCATGACATCCTTCATTTGCACCCAAGTTGTGATGGGTGGTTCACCTCTTGACGCACGGCGCTCAATGACTTGTTCCCACCAAATGAGCACATAGTCTTGGAACTCAAGGGATGCCATTGCGATCTTCTTCTCTTCTTCATAATTGTGCAAATGGAAGATCTTGTCAACTTTCAATGCCCATGAAAGGTACTCTTCGGATCGTTGCTTTCGTTGAACATGGGCATGGTGAACTTGAGCTTGCCGTAGCGTTGCTCTTCATTGTGTTGGGGTCGGGGATGATGACACCCATGTTGTAGATGATTGTTCAACTCGTGGTGCTCTTGGCGCGGAGGGTTGCCAACCTCGTGTTGCACTTGTCGCGGAGGATTCCCATTGTCCTCATGCTCTCGATGAACTTGTTGGTCTTGGCAAGCTTGTAGAGGAGCTTGTCGAGCTCGAGGAGGAACTGGATGATGCACGCGAGCTTGAAATCGTCGTTCTTGAATTTCTTCATGAAGTGCTTCCTCTTGTTCACGGGCTTGTCGGCTTCGGTTGGCAATGGCTCGACTCGAATCGCGTAGAGCTCGTTGTGCCTCAAGTGCTTGAGCATCATGGAGTTGTTGTTCTTGACGTTGAGCCTCGGCATCTTGTGCATTTTGGTGTAGATGCGCGCATTCTTCCTCTTCATGTTGGCGTTGTGGTTGCCGTTCTCGTGCTAGCGCAAAGGCTTCTTGGGTTTGACATCGTCGGTGCTCTTGCGAGTCGGTGTGGCATAGAGGATTCAGGTTTGCTTGATGATCGTTGCGCGCGGCACGTCGAAGAGTGATCGAAGACGGTGTACTTGAGCCGGAGAGGGTAAAGTCGGAGTGGCGACTTGAACGGCTCCTTCTTGAAGTGGAAGAAGAGCGGTTGAGCAATAAAGCGTGAATCTCGTCCATCCTTGCTTCATTCTCTTGCTTGTGATCCTCGAGCTTGTGGTCAAAGTAGTCCCTTGTACATTGCTCGGAGAGTCGCAAGTCGATGGCGAGGTTGTTAATGCGGTCACTCATTGCTTGTTGTTCTTGATGCAAAGCACATTGTGCACCAAAGAGGTGGCTTTTGGTGACGAAGGAGTTAATGTCATCGTCTTACTCCGTGAAGAGTGGGTTGGCAGAAGTACTTGGCCTATCCATCATTCCAAGACAAATGTGAGTGGTAGAAAGAGAAGAACGAATACCAAATGTACCTTGACCGAAGTTGAAAGTGGATCGATGATCACTCCAATGTAGGACAAGGGAATAGCCCAATTGGTACTAATTCTCATCGGTTTCTCACACCTACACAAGTAAAAGCTTAGGGTGGAGCTTGGTTAGGATGGTCACACAATTTTTGATGTGATTGTAAGCAAGATTCAATAATGTTGGAGAAGATCCATGACTTGTAAATGTAACAAGTAGACCAATAGCAAGATGTGGTACACGGAAACACAACACACGGAAAGATAAGTGGGGTCGTGCAACCAAGGGTGAGCCAAAATGTGGAATCCACGAAAATGCTCTTGTTGCACAACACTAGAGAGACGCTAGCACGATTGCACAATAGGCGGATAGGAACTTGTGCACAACCTACTAAGCAAAAATGCAACAACTTCTATCCCAAGTATGATGTTCCAGAGATGTGATCCAAGATGATCGAGTATGACAATCTTAATGGTGTATGATGCTATGGTTCTTGCTTATAAGCTCTTTGCTTATCTTTTCTCTTTGCTTAAAAGCTTGCTTGGCTCTTTGATGTTTGAGCTCTTTTCTCATGCGATGCTTCACGGACCAAGATAGCAAT
Source organism: Triticum aestivum (assembly GCF_018294505.1). Lineage (NCBI taxonomy): Eukaryota > Viridiplantae > Streptophyta > Magnoliopsida > Poales > Poaceae > Triticum > Triticum aestivum. The sequence continues at coordinate 390,678,842 of NC_057797.1, read as the reverse complement.
TGTGTATGCGATGACAACTTTGTGACACAAGAGATGATTCCAAGATATGCAACACGATGATAGTATGTTTGCTATGGGATGTATGATCACTAATGTGCAAAAGTCATGTTGCCGGCAATACTTAAATGCTAGTCTCGATGGGTAAGCTACGCAAAAGTAAGGCTATGAGGTTATCAATCCAAATGGAAAAAAGTATGATGATATCACACTACCAAGATGATACCGATGGGAAATGGATACCACAAGTGTGTAGTCGTTCGTAGTAGTCCTTGGCGAAAATGAGACGTGGTGATGTCGATGTCGAACCATCCCTAGGTAGCCGAAACACGAAAGGAAACGGTGAGCCACAACTCAAATTCTCAAAAACAAGTGCGACAAAAGTGTCGGAGTAGGTAGCGGTCAAGTGGTGGTGTGGGTTGGGGTATTGGAAAGGTTTGCGTAGGGGTTTGCGGAAGGTAGGAGGTGGTGGTCGACGTGGGTATGCGGAGGCGTAGGCGGCGGTGGCAAAAACTGCAGGAAATGCAGTTTGGTCAAGGGAAGCTGGATGATTCGGGCGGATCCGGATGATCCGGGCGACCAGCCGAATGATCCGGGCAGGTCAACTCACTCGGGGATGGCTCGGGATGAACTCGCAAACGGCCACAAATTCGGGGATTTCGCCGATTTTGGAGGGATTTCGAGGTGGGGATTGTGGGGGAAAGCTAGATCCACTTGCAATACAACAAATTCACGGATCAAAACCAACAAAACATCATCAAAACTCACAAACACAAGAAAATTTTTGGGGCTATTTTTGTGGGTATTTTCGGATTAGGACAAAAAAACAACAAAATCAAGCTAGAAAACGAAGAGGGGAGGCTCCGAGATCGTGATCAACCGTGCTCATGATACCGAGATGATGTAGGGTAGAGACCCTAATCGCCCGATCTTTCACGAAAGGAGCGGATCCCGCGGAAATCACGAAGAACATGGGGAAGAACGGAGAGAAAACACGATAAGAAACAGGAGAGGAATCACTAAACCGACACGGATAAGTCACACATGGGCTAGATCCTCGAGTACATAAGGTAAGATACACGATCCACGGACAACTAAGGACGATACAAGGGTAGCCGGTCTTCTCCATGAGGAGGTCTTGATGTTCTTCCCTAAAGAGGGGTCTTGAATCCGCTTGGGGGATCTTCTCCGGTGGAGGCTCGAATATCCGTAGAGAAGACTACCAAGTGCATGAGAAAAGCTCTCTCACAAACATGAGCTAAACATTTGCTAACCCTAATAATGGGGAGTAGAAGGTCTATTTATAGCCCAAGGGGCGAATGGGTAAGTGAGGGGGCGAAACGGGTACGCGGGCCTCGTCCCAAGTCACGCACGCAGGCGGTGGCCGGATGATCCGGGAGTTGGTCTGGATGATCCGAGCTTCAGGGGTCCGGATGATCCGGGTCGGCGTCCGGATCCTCTGGCTGTGTTGGAGCAGCTGCAGGAGGGCCGGATGTCCGGGACCTGGTCCGGACGTCCGGGTGTGGCCGGATGATCCGGGCCTGGGTCCGGATGACCCATCTCCGAGATGTCGTCTCGGGTGTCGCTGGGCGCATTACCCAGATCGTCCGGGCCGGGGTCCGGATCATCCGGGCTGAGGCCGGATCGTCCGGACGGCGGTCCGGATCGTCCAGGCTTCTGCTGACTTAGCCCTTTTTCTTCTCCGTCTTCATGTCCATCTTCTTCTTCGGATTCTCCTCGCTCCTTGGCGTCTCCATGGCTAACTCCTTGATACCTGAGTATGCACAATGTCCCCGTTTGAGGTAGTAGCCATGTCTCATGCTCATCTAAGTGGAATTGTGAGAGGAGAGATGTCACCTCGGTTTCGAGAGCTCTTGCACATGATCAAGTCATGGGTCCACTAGGCACTTGATGAGACGACGGTAGGTCCATGGGGATGACCTTGGGATGCTCCGCATCACAATGTGATCGCCGTTGGCACGCTACCTTTACATCTACCTTCGGGATTAGTTTTAGACCTAAATAATTGTTATTTGGTGCTAGCGTTGAGCCTAAACATTATATCTGGATCTTGTTTGATGCGAGATGGTTATTCATTTAAATCAGAGAATAATGGTTGTTCTATTGTAATATCTTTTATGGTCATGCACCCTTGATGAGTGGTCTATATTTACTAAATCTTGATAGTAGTGATACACATGTTCATAGTATTGAAGCCAAAAGATGTAGAGTTGATAATTATAGTGCAACTTATTTGTGGCACTACCGTTTAGGTCATATTGGTGTAAAGCGCATGAAGAAACTCCATTCTGATGGACTTCTGGAATCACTTGATTATGAATCACTTGGTACTTGCAAACCATGCCTCATGGGCAAGATGACTAAAACTCCATTCTCTGGAACAATGGAGCGAGCAACAGAGTTATTGGAAATCATACATACTGATGTATGTGGTCCAATGAACATTGAAGCTCGCGGTGGATATCGTTATTTTCTCACCTTCACAGATGATTTGAGCAGATATGGGTATATCTACTTAATGAAACATCAGTCTGAAACATCTGAAAAGTTCAAAGAATTTCAGAGTGAAGTGGAAAATCATCGTAACAAGAAAATCAAGTTTCTACGATCTGATCGTGGAGGTGAATATTTGAGTTATGAGTTTGGACTTCATTTGAAACAATGCGGAATAGTTTCGCAACTCATGCCACCTGGAACACCACAACGTAATGGTGTGTCTGAACGTCGTAACCGCACTTTATTAGATATGGTGCGACCTATGATGTCTCTCACTGATTTACCACTATCGTTTTGGGGTTATGCTTTAGAGATGGCTGCATTCACATTAAATAGGGCACCATCTAAATCCGTTGAGACGACACCTTATGAACTATGGTTTGGCAAAAAACCCAAGTTGTCATTTCTTAAAGTTTGGGGCTACGATGCTTACGTGAAAAAGCTTCAACCTGATAAGCTCGAACCCATATCGGAGAAATGTGTCTTCATAGGATACCCAAAGGAGACTGTTGGGTACAACTTCTATCACAGATCCGAAGGCAAGATATTCATTGCTAAGAATGGATCCTTTCTAGAGAAGGAGTTTCTCTCGAAAGAAGTGAGTGGGAGGAAAGTAGAACTTGATGAGGTAATTGTACCTACTCCCTTATTGGAAAGTAGTTCATCACTGAAATCAGTTCCAGTGATTCCTACACAAGTAAGTGAGGAAGCTAATGATGATGATCATGAAACTTCTGATTAAGTTACTACCAAACCTCGTAGGTCAACCAGAGTGAGATCCGCACCAGAGTTGTACGGTAATCCTGTTCTGGAGGTCATGTTACTTGACCATGATGAACCTACGAACTATGAGGAAGTGATGATGAGCCCAGATTCCGCAAAATGGCTTGAGTCCATGAAATATGAGATGGGATCCATGTATGAGAACAAGGTGTTGACTTTGGTTGACCTGCCCGATGATCGGTAGGCCATAGAGAATAAATGGATCTTCAAGAAGAAGACTGACGCTGACGGTAATATTACTGTCTACAAAGCTTGACTTGATGCAAAAGGTTATCGACAAGTTCAATGAGTTGACTACGATGAGACCTTCTCACCCGTAGCGATACTTAAGTCCGTCCGAATCATGTTAGCAATTGTCGCATTTTATGATTATGAAATTTGGCAAATGGATGTCAAAACTGCATTCCTTAATGGATTTCTTAAAGAAGTGTTGTATATGATGCAACCAGAAGGTTTTGTTGATCCAAAAGGTCCTAACAAAGTCAAGCTCTAGCGATCCATTTATGGACTGGTGCAAGCCTCTCGGAGTTGGAATATACGCTATGATAGTGTGATCAAAGCATATGGTTTTATACAAACTTTTGGAGAAGCCTGTATTTACAAGAAAGTGAGTGGAAACTCCGTAGCATTTCTGATATTATATGTAGATGACATATTGTTGATCGGAAATGATACTGAACTTCTGAATAGCATAAAAGGATAGTTGAATAAGAATTTTTTCAATGAAGGACCTCGGTGAAGCTGCTTATATATTGGGCATCAAGATCTATAGAGATAGATCAAGACGCTTAATTGGACTTTCACAAAGCACATACCTTGATAAAGTTTTGAATAAGTTCAACATGGATCAGGCAAAGAAAGGGTTCTTGCCTGTATTACAAGGTGTGAAGTTGAGTCAGACTCAATGCCCGACCACTACAGAAGATAGAGAGAAAATTAAAGGTGTTCCCTATGCTTTAGCCATAGGCTCTATCATGTATGCAATGCTGTGTACCAGACCTGATGTGTGCCTTTCTATCAGTTTAGCAGGGAGGTACCAAAGTAATACTGGAGTGGATCACTGGACAGCGGTCAAGAATATCCTAAAATACCTGAAAAGGACTAAGGATATGTTTCTCATATATGGAGGTGACAAAGAGCTCATCGTAAATGGTTACTTCGATGCAAGCTTTGACACTGATCCGGATGACTCTAAGTCACAAACCAGATACATATTTTTATTAAATGGTGGAGCTGTCAGTTGGTGCAGTTCCAAGCAGAGCGTCGTGGCGGGATCTACGTGTGAAGCGGAATACATAGCTGCTTCGGAAGCAGCAAATGAAGGAGTCTGGATGAAGGAGTTCATATCCGATCTAGGTGTCATACCTAGTGCATCGGGTCCAATGAAAATCTTTTGTGACAACACTGGTGCAATTGCCTTGGCAAAGGAATCCAGATTTCACAAGAGAACCAAGCACATCAAGAGACGCTTCAATTCCATCCGCGATCAAGTCAAGGTGGGAGACATAGAGATTTGCAAGATATATACGGATCTGAATGTTGCAGACCCATTGACAAAGCCTCTCCCACGAGCAAAACATGATCAGCACAAAGACTCCATGGGTGTTAGAATCATTACAATGTAATCTAGATTATTAACTCTAGTGCAAGTGGGAGACTTAAGGAAATATGCCCTAGAGGCAATAATAAAGTTGTTATTTATATTTCCTTATATCATGATAAATTTATTATTCAAGCTAGAATTGTATTAACCGGAAACTTAGTACATGTGTGAATACATGGACAAACAGAGTGTCACTAGTTTGCCTCTACTTGACTAGCTCATTGAATCAATGATGGTTATGTTTCCTAACCATAGACATGAGTTGTCATTTGATTAACGGGATCACATAATTAGAGAATAATGTGATTGACTTGACCCATCTGTTAGCTTAGGACGATGATCTTTAGTTTGTTGTTGTTGCTTTCTCCATAACTTATACATGTTCCTATAACTATGAGATCATGCAACTCCCGAATACTGGAGGAACACTTTGTGTGCTACCAAACGTCACAACATAACTGGGTGATTATAAAGGTGCTCTACAGGTGTCTTCAATGGTGTTTCTTGATTTGGCATAGATGGAGATTAGGATTTGTCAGTCCGATTGTCGGAGAGGTATCTCTGGGCCCTCTCGATAATGCACATCAATATAATCCTTGCAAGTAATGTAGCTAATGAGTTAGTTACGGGATGTAGCATTACGGAATGAGTAAAGAGACTTGCCGATAACAAGATTGAACTAGCTATTGAGATACCGACGATCGAATCTCGGGAAAGTAACATATCGATGACAAAGGGAACAATGTATGTTGTTATGTGGTTTGACCGATAAAGATCTTCGTAGAATATGTAGGAACCAATATGAGCATCTAGGTTCCACTATTGGTCATTTACCGGAGACGTGTCTCGGTCATGTCTACATAGTTCTGGAACCCATAGGGTCCGCACGCTTAATGTTCGGTGACGATCGGTATTATGAGTTTGTGTGTTTTGATGTACTGAAGGTAGTTCGGAGTCCCGGATATGATCACGGACATGATGAGGAGTCTCTAAATGGTCGAGACATAAAGATCGATATATTGGATGACTTAATTTAACGTCGGAATGGTTTCAGGTGAGTTCGGGCATATATCGAAGCATGAGGAGGTTACCGGAACCCCCCGGGCGTATATGGGCCTTATTGGGCCATAGTGGGAGAGAAGAGAGGGAGGCCAAGGAGGGGGTGAGGGAGTCATGGACTGAGGGTTCCTCGGGCGTCCGGCCTGTTGGATATGGGTCGGACTGATGGGCTACGAAGATACAAGACCGAAGACTCTCACCCATGTCCGGATGGGGCTCTCCTTGGCGTGGATGGAAAGCTTGGCATTCGGATATGAAGATTCCTTTCTCTGTAACCGACTTTGTACAAGCCTAGTCGCCTCTGGTGTCTATATAAACCGGAGGGTTTAGTTCATGGGGACAATCATAATCACATAGGCTAGACTTCTAGGGTTTTACCCATTACGATCTTGCGGTAGATCAACTCTTGTAATACTCATATTCATCAAGATCAATCAAGCAGGAAGTAGAGTATTACCTCCATAGAGAGGTCCCGAACCTGGGTAAACATTGTGTCCCCTGTCTCCTATTACCATCAACCTCCGACGCATAGTTCGGGACCCCCTACCCGAGACCAGTGCTGCCTTGAGGGTTTCCACCTCGGACGCCGCCCCTACAAATTATCACACGATCAACACAAGCAATTCATATCTTGATATATTTGAACAGGTCATTACATACCCTGCTTGTCTGCCAGCTGCTTTTTCACACGACCAAGCTCTTCCTCGGTCTGCTCCAGCCTCTGCTTTAGTCCGGAGACTTTGGCAGCATGAGAAGTTGCGACTAGCAGTGACGCCTGCTTATTCACATATACACACATGGTTAGTATCCTGTGAAAAACTGCTAGATCCTCTGTTTGGCGTTTCTTACCGAACCCCGAACAGAATCTCAGGGGCTACTATCTATACTGTGACTTTATTTTTGCATCGCTTACCTCAAAGCCTGTTAAAAGGCTTGTGCAGGCTTCGGTCAGTCCGCTCTTCGTGGACTGAATCTTCTCAATCACCGCCCCCATGAGGGCGCGGTGTTCCTCTATGATGGAAGCACTTCGCAGCGCTCCCAGTAAAGTATCCGGCGCCTCTAGTTTGACTGAGGTCACCAGCGAAATGGGTACACCTCCTTCCAATGAAGGAGGCTGCTTGCTGGATTCTGGAGCCGTATAGGTCTCCGGGACCGTATTCGGCTGGCGGCCAAATTGTACAAGGCCCACATCGCCAGTCTCCATGGGGATCTACTCCCCCATGTGTTCGGCGGCCGAAGTCTCGCCCTCTGGCGCCGTCCTGACGGCCTCCTGCGTCCCTCCCTGGTCGGGGTCCTTCAGGACAACACCTCGGTGTCGTCCATGGCCCTCGGAGAGTAGGCCATCGGAGGGGACCCGCTGTCCATCACATTCGGGTCCAGCGAGTTCCCTGAAGACGAGGATCCCTCATGGGAGGAATGAGCCAGACTACAAATACATGATTCGACATGTTTAAATTATGAAGTAAAGAGGCGGATATATGAATGCCTCAGGGTCTTCGGATACTCACGATTCGGCCAGGGGCTTATCTCGAGGGCGCCGTTCTGGGCTGCTATCGACATCCCACGCGGAGCTATCCGCGAGGGAAGCCTTTCCCTTCTTGGATGCCTCTGCTTCCAGATCTGTGGAGGCTGCCCTCTTCTTTCCCCCCTCGGGGAGGGGGAAGTTGGTCTCGTCCACCTCTTCCTCCTCCTCGTCGTCTTCGGCGGCGGATTGAGTTTCAGCGTCTTCGGACGCCATGTCCGAAGTACCCTTGGGACGGAGGCCACCTCTGGTCCCCTTGGCCTTCTTCCCCGGCACCTTGTAGGGTGCCGGAACCAGCATCTTCGTCAGACATGGGATGGCTGGATCCTCGGGCAGCGGTGACACTGAATCCACTTCGCCTTCTTCGTCCAAGCCTGAAAAAGAAATGGGAAAGTTCAGACACCCTCCTTGAATAAGCAACTAAGGAATACACCTTGAAACAACGGAAAACTTACCGAACTGGCAGGATGAGCCAGGTCATGCCCACGATCCTCGGTGGTCTTCGGCCACGTCTCGTTGGCCTTGAAGAGCACCTTCCAGATATCTTCGTGTGTAGTTCCGAAGAAACGTTGCAGGGTCTTGTGCTCGGCCGGGTCGAACTCCCATAGGTGGCAAGCCCGATTCTGGCATGGAAGGATCCGCCGGACTAGCATCACTTGAATCACATCAACAAGCTTGACGTTCTTGTCCATCATGCTCCTAATGCGTGTCTGGAGCGTTGTCAGCTCGTCTGACAAAGACAAACCCAGGCCCCAGATTTTAATTCAGGAGCCGCAGCCCAGGTGGTGTCGCGGGGCTCTGTGACATAGAACCACAATTTCTGCCACCCCTTGACGGTCTCCACGAAGGTGCCTTTGGGCCACGGGACATTGGACATCTTGCTTGCCATGGCACCTCCACACTCCACGTGCTCGCCGCCCACCACCTTCGGCTTCACATTGAAGGTCTTCAGCAACATTCCGAAGTGGGGGGGGGTGCGGAGGAAAGCCTCACACACGACGATGAACGCCGACATAGTGAGCAAGGAATTTGGGGCCAGATCATGGAAATCTAGCCCATAGTAGAACATGATTCCTCGGACAAAGGGGTGGAGTGGAAATCCTAGCCCGCGGACAAAGTGGGGGATGAAATCTACCCTCTCATGGGGCTCCGGGGTAGGGATGATCTGTCCCTCGGTCGGAAGCCGATGGGCGACCTCCTTGGCCAAATATCCGGCCTCCCGAAGTTGGGTGATGTCCTTCTCCTTGACGATGGAGGCCATCCACTTGCCCTGCGCTCCGGACATGGTTGGACTGCTTTCTTGGGGCAGGAAAGATGAGAACTTGGGCGGTGGAGCTCGAGAGTGGGTAGGCAGAAAGAGAGAAGGCGTGGCTGGAAGAGATGAATCCTTATCTCCTTATAAAGGCGATGAATATGAAACGCCTCCCCACTCGCCATGAAACTCGCCTATTCCACAGGAGTCATGCGGGCGGCACGGTTGGATTACCCATACCCGTATTGGATTTATTGACGAGACATGCCAATAAAGCCACATCTCGAAATATGGGGCGGTAGGCCGAGAAACGGTTTGAAATAATGACCGGGGGTGATGTGGTGTCACATTCCAAACAGTTGTCAGCGGATTGGACTCGTGAAATATTATATTCTCTAAAGTGGTGTGTGGTACTTGTTTTGCATATCCAGACACGATCTCTGTGCTCGAAGACTGTGTCGGAGTATTCGGAGGAGGAACCGGCCTTGCAATGCCGGAGACAATCTATGCGCCGGACACCACGTCATTGAAGCCTAGTTCAGGAGCTACTGAGGGAGCCCTGGACTGAGGGGTCCTCGGGCGTCCGGCCTGTTGGATATGGGCCGGACTAATGGGCTACGAAGATACAAGACTGAAGACTCTTACCCGTGTCTCGATGGGACTCACCTTAGCGTGGATGGCAAGGTTCGCATTCGGATATGAAGATTCCTTTCTCCGTAACCGACTTTGTACAACCCTAGTCCCCTCCGGTGTCTATATAAATCGGAGGGTTTACTTCATGGGGACAATCATAATCACATAGGCTAGACTTCTAGGGGTTTAGCCATTATGATCTTGTGGTAGATCAACTCTTGTAATACTCATATTCATCAAGATCAGTCAAGCAGGAAGTAGGGTATTACCTCCATAGAGAGGGCCCGAACCTGGGTAAACATTGTGTCCCCTGTCTCCTATTACCATCAACCTCCAACGCATAGTTCGGGACCCCCTACCCGAGATCCGCCAGTTTTGACACCGACATGGGGCACGCCCCCCTCAAGCCCAATCCGAATTGGGTGGGGGGCCGGCCCCCCCTTTCCTTCCCCTCTCTCCCCCTTCCTTCCACTCCTAGTCCAACTAGGGAAGGGGGGGAATCCTACTCCCGGTGGGAGTAGGACTCCCCATGGGGCGCGCCATAGGAGGACCAGTGAGGGAGTCCTGGACTAAGGGGTCCTCGGGCGTCTGGCCTATTGGATATGGGTCAGACTGATGGGCTGTTAAGATATGAAGACTGAAGACTCTGCCCGTGTCTGGATGGGACTATCCTTGGTTTGGAGGGCAAGCTTGGCGACCAAATATGAATATTCCTTTCTCTATAACCGATCTTGTGTAACCCTAGATCCCTCATGTGTCTATATAAACTGGAGGGCTAGGTCCGTAGACACCCCCGAATAATCATAGCCTCACTATACTTTTAGGGTTTAGCCATTACGATCTCGAGGTAGATCAACTCTTGTTATACTCATATTCATCAAGAGCAATCAAGCAAGAAGTAGGGTATTACCTCCATGGAGAGGGCCCGAACCTGGGTAAACATTGTGTCCCCCTTCTCCTGTTACCATCAATCCGAGACGCACAGTTCGGGACCCCCTACCCGAGATCCGCCGGTTTTGACACCGACATTGGTGCTTTCATTGAGAGTTCCGCTGTGCCGTCAAAAGATAGGATCGATGGCTCGCCTTGTTCTCAAGGACAACGTCACCACCAGAGGAGTACTGGCCCCAGGCCAAACCCTCCGGCTGGGCGGCTTCATTATGACCGCCCGTTCGGCCATTAAGCCGACAATGACTTCTCGGGTCATCAAAAATCCTCCTCAGGTTGACTCTAAGTACTCCAAGCAGATGGATCCGACGGATCTGTTGTCTTTAAACAAGCTCCTAGATCGCATCGGCACCCTGGGGGTCACCATGGGCTATGATCGGATTGGGCTTAAACCCGACCAGAGAGAAATTAAAACTCCGCCGATCACCCATCAAGTAGCGGTAGTAGAGGAGCAAGATGACAACTCTTCCTCTATATTAAGGACGAACTACGTTCGGATCTCTGAACTTGAAGAGCCGGACACCTATCTGCAGAAAGATAGGTCCTATCCTCCGAACATATAATTGGACGACAAGCCCAAAAAATCAGCTAACAACCCGGAGCCCGAACTACTAAATCCAGAGTTTCTTCAAACTCTGGATCCTAATTTGGGTCAGGGTTCGAACTTCAATCCACCCACCCACCCAGACATAAGCGCTCTCAGAGGCATACGGCAGCAGTATAAGGAAATGGCCCACCACTTCTGGGCCAGATTCCTCCTTGTCAAAGATAAGATTGAAGATTGCCATGATGAAGACGCAATCACAGCATTCTGCAGCAATTGCATGGAGGAAGGAATCCTCAACGCCATCAACCGTCCTCACATAACATGGTTCGCATACTTGGCAACCATAGTATATAAATACTGCGCAATGGAAAGCGCCTGGAAAACTCAGGCAGCCGGCTGGGAACCTCTGGTCCCACCCAACCCCTCGTTGAGGTGAAAAGGACGCACCCTAGTGGCACGCCCGGCCCAATAACAAAGAAATATAAGCCCATTATGGAACATGGAACCGTTCTGGAGGGATGGCTCGATGGACCATGCAAGCTACGCAAAACACCGGATACTATATCAACTCACAGTTTTAGAGCCTGTTGGATACTCAGGCAGGTGGCCAAGAGCGGTGAGGATATCCTCACCAAAAATAACCCAGAGCAATATACTCCAGAAGACGACGACCACAGAGTACTGACGGTCTTCGAGACCTTCGCTTCAAACAATAAGCGTAAAAGGGCACTCCGCGACTGAGGGAGTCCTAGACTAGGGGGTCTGCAGACAACCGGACTATCTCCATTGGCCGGACTGTTAGACTATGAAGATACAAGATTGAAGACTTCGTCTCGTGTCCGGATGGGACTCTACTTGGCATGGAAGGCAAGCTAGGCAATACGGATATGGATATCTCCTCCTTTGTAACCGACCTTGTGTAACGCTAACCCTCTCCGGTGTCTATATTAACCGAAGGGTTTTAGTCCGTAGGACAACAATCACAACATACAATCATACCATAGGCTAGCTTCTAGGGTTTAGCCTCTCTGATCTCGTGGTAGATCTACTCTTGTACTACCCATATCATCAATATCAATCAAGAAGGATGTAGGGTTTTACCTCCATCAAGAGGGCCCAAACCTGGGTAAAACATCGTGTCCCCTGCCTCCTGTTACCATCCGGCCTAGACGCACAGTTCGGGACCCCCTACCCAAGATCCGCCGGTTTTCACACAAACATTTGTGCTTTCATTGAGAGTTCCTCTGTGTCGTCGCCGTTAGGCTTGATGGCTCCTACTATCATCGATAGCGATGCGGTCCAGGGTGAGACTTGTCTCCCCGGACAGATCTTCGTATTCGGCAGCTTAGCACTGCGGGCTAATTAGCTTGGCCATCTGGAGCAGATTGAAAGCTACGCCCCTGGCCATCAGGTCAGATTTGGAAGTTTGAACTACACGGCCGACATCTGCGGAGACTTGATCTTCGACGGATTCGAGCCATAGTTGGGCGCGCCGCACTATCGCGATGGGTATGACCTAGCTCTGCCATCGAACAGTACCCTAGAGGCTGCGCCCGCATCAGCTCCGACCCTTAGTTCAGAGCCAACTGCGCCAATCGAGGACGGGTGGTTAGACACCGCCTCAGGGGCTGCAGTCTCAACGGCGATCGAGCCGAACACCAGCATAATCCTCTGTGCAGTCCGTGACTCCAAGGTGTCAGACTCTTTTTCTGACTCCGAACCGCCCACGCCCCTGCCAATCGAATCTGATTGGGCACCGATCATTGAATTCACCACCGCGGATATCTTTCAGCACTCGCCCTTCGGCGACATCCTGAATTCACTAAGGTCTCTCCCTTTGTTAGGAGAGCCCTGGCCGGATTATGGCCAACAGGATTGGGATGCGAACGACGAAGAAATTCGACGACCACCCACCACGCACTTCATAGCCACTATCGATGATTTAACCGACATGCTCGACTTTGACTCCGAAGACATCGACGGTATGGACGACGATGTAGGAGACGAACATGAACCAGCACCTATAGGGCACTGGAAAGCCACCTCGTCATATGACATATACATGGTGGATACACCCAAAGAAGGCAATGGCGACGGGATACCGGAGGATGACCCCTCCAAGATGCAACCCACACGCCGATGTCAGCGGCGCCGCTCTAAGTCCTGCCAAAGCAAAAGTGGTGATACCGGCACAGGAGATAATAACACTCCGGATAGTGCCGAAGAAAACAACAAACCCCTCCAGCAAGATTTAGAGCAGGAGGATGGAGGAGCCAGCTCTCCTGAGAGAGCGGCAGACGGAGAGGAGGAGGATGACAATCACATGCCCCCCTCCGAAGATGAGGCAAGCCTCGGCGATGATGAATTCGCCGTACCAGAGGATCCTGTCGAACAAGAGCGCTTCAAGCCCCGGCTTATGGCCATGGCAAATAGCCTGGAGAAAAAGCAGTAGCAGCTTCAAGCTGATCAATATCTGCTAGCTGACAAATGGACTGAATTCCTCGCGGCCGAGGAATATAAACTTGAGCGCCCCTCCAAGAGTTACCGAAGGCGTAGGTTATTACCCTGACTGGAGGAAGAAGCGTATGATACGACTGATCGGCCACCTCGTGGCCGCGATAGATAGGCATTCCAGCCAAAAGCTCAGCCTCCACCCCAACGCCATTCAAATAAAAAGGCATGGGGAGATACGCCAGACCTGCGAGACATATTGGAGGACAAGGCAAAGCATTCAAGATTGATCTACGGATCATGAAAGCGCACCACTCTACAAGATGACAAACGTCACACCGGATATAGTAAAAGCAAATCCGGCCAGGACGGACACAGCGGGCAAGACCCATTCGAGCTGCGTCGAGATATAGCCTAATACAGAGGAGCCGCACACCCCTTATGCTTCACAGACGAAGTAATGGAACATCAATCCCCAGAAGGTTTCAAACCTGTAAATATTGAATCATACAACAGCACAACAGATCCCGGAGTATGGATTGAGGACTTCCTCCTCCACATCCACATGGCCCGCGGCGATGACTTACACGCCATCAAATACCTCCCACTAAAGCTCAAAGGACCAGCGCGGCATTGGCTTAATAGCTTGCCAGTGGACTCCATTAGCTGTTGGGAAGATCTGGAAGCCGCATTCCTCGACAACTTTCAGGGCACTTATGTGCGACCACTAGACACCGATGATTTGAGCACATAATTCAGCAGCCAGAAGAGTCGGCCAGGCAATTCTGGACTCGGTTCCTTAGAAAGAAAAATCAAATCGTCGACTGTCCGGATGCGGAGGCCTTAGCGGCTTTCAAGCACAACATCCGAGATGAGTGGCTAGCCTGGCACCTTGGTCAGGAAAAGCCAAAATCTATGGCAGCTCTCACGATGCTCATGACCCGCTTTTGTGCGGGAGAAGATAGCTGGCTGGCTCGCAGTAATAACATATCAAAGAACCATGGTACCTCAGATGCCAAGGACGGCAATAGCAGGTCACGTCGCAACAAGCATAAGCGCCGCATTAACAGCGAAAATACTGAGGATACGACAGTCAATGCCGGATTCAAAGGCTCTAAACCCAGTCAGCGGAAAAAGCCATTCAAACAAAGTACGCCGGGTCCGTCCAGCTTGGGCCGTATACCGATCGCTTGTGTCAAATACACGGCACCCCAGACAAGCCAGCCAATCACACCAACATGGATTATTGGGTGTTCAAGCAGGCCGGCAAGTTAATTGCCGAAAACAAGGATAAGGGGCCGCATACCGATGACGAGGAGGAGCCCCAGCAGCCGCACACTGGAGGACAGAAGAGGTTTCCCCCGCAAGTGCGGACGGTGAACATGATATACGCAACCCACATCCCCAAGAGGGAGCGGAAGCGTGTGCTCAGGGACGTATATGCGTTGGAGTCAGTCGCCCCAAAGTTCAACCCTTGGTCCTCCTGTCCGATCACCTTCGATCGCAGGGACCACCCCACTAGCATCTGTCATGGAGGATTCGCCGCACTGGTCCTAGACCCAATCATCGACGGATTTCACCTCACTCGAGTCCTTATGGACGGCGGCAGCAGCCTGAACCTGCTTTATCAGGACACAGTGCGCAAAATGGGTATAGACCCCTCAAGGATCAAACCCACAAAAACGACCTTTAAGGGCGTCATTCCAGGTGTAGAGGCCCATTGCACAGGCTCAATTACACTAGAAGTGGTCTTCGGATCCCCGGATAACTTCCGAAGTGAAGAGTTAATCTTCGATATAGTCTCGTTCCGCAATGGTTATCACGCGCTGCTCGGGCGAACCGCATTTGCTAGATTCAATGCGGTACCGCATTATGCATACCTCAAGATCAAGATGCCAGGACCTTGCGGAGTTATTACAGTCAATGGAAACACAGAGCGCTCTCTCCGAACAGAGGAGCACACCGCAGCCCTCGCAGCAGAAATGCAAAGCACCTCTCAAGGCATTCAACCAGTTTGGCGCTTCACAGCCCGGACACCTTCAAGCACGCTCGAGGCAACCGGCAAATAGACCGCCTGGCGCGATCTGAGCTCGCGTAGCAATATGGCGGCCACCCCAATCCCAGCCCAGCGGTGAAACTCGTGCCGCGCGTACATAATTACGCAATAAAAATACCATGGGCACATGTGGGGAGGGGAGCACAGCTGCGGCACGCCCCAAGACGCGGCCTAAACCGCACTAGGGGCTTCCCGTTTGGTTATCTTTCTTTTTCTTTCAGGACCTTAATCTCTGGAAACACTGTCCGGCAGCACTATTGCCGAACACACGATGCAGCAACCAAGGAGGCAGACAGCTACGTCATACCAGCGAATTTCCAGGTTGATTAAAGTAACGAGTGTAATATTCAATTTAACATCATTCCTCAGCTTGCCCTTGGAAGGGACATAGTCCTACTCTTTGCTTATCGCACTATCTGTATCACTCTTCTTTAACGCAATTTTTTAATAAACAATGCATGACATTACGACTATTATTGCATTCTTGTTATACACACACACACACACACACACACACACACATATATATATATGTGTGTGTGTGTGTGTTCATTAATGACGCCTTGCAACCGTACACTCTAGTACGGCCAATACACCCGGGGCTTACGTACCCCACAATGTGATGTGAAAAGTATGAACACTTTCACAAATATGGCACCCCGAACTTATAGCATTATATGCATCAGCTCCGAATCATGTCTTTGGTCAAATGTTGGGTTTGCCCGGCTCCTATGTTTTGGTACCTTACGTTCGGCTCTATCGGCTAAGGTAGCGCTAGGAGAACTACTGCGATTGTGCCCCGGTTCTGCCAGGCTTAGCACCTCAGTAGAGAAAGCTAAAACTGACTGTCATGATAAGGCGAGAGACTGGTCGCTGTTCGGCCAGGTTTTTCGAGTCCCTAAAGACTTATGCCGCTTAGGGCGAGGGGCCGGCCCTGTCTTGCTTACAGGCATGTATCGCGCCCCGAATTCGGCCTTCCGAATACCAGGGGCTTCGCCGAAATTTAAAATTATAGAATTCTATGGCTAAGTGAGAGTGATAAAGCATTATTAGGCCGGTTGCCTTGTTCGTTGTGCTGAGCACCTCCCTCGAGGGACCCAAATATGGGAAGAAGAGTGCTCAGGTTTATCCCGAACACCCCAACACTCGTGGCATGGGGGCAGAAGCCGAGGACTAGCCATTTCTCAGATTGGATAAACGGCCAAACAGAAGGAAATATTTTAAATTCACAAAAGTGTTGCATAGCGCATATGAAACAAGTTTTCATCATACAGGATGACGCGAGCAAGTCTCATTCAAATATTACATCTTTCGAACACTCGTCCGCGATGAGACGGGCACCCGGTAGAACACCCTCGTAGTACATCTCGGGGTGGCGGTGCTCCTTGCCCTTTTGCGGCCCCTCCTTGATCAGCTTCACGGCGTCTAGCTTGACCCACTGCAATTTCACACGGGCGAAAGCCCGACGTGCACCTTCAATGCAGACAGATCGCTTGACGACCTCCAACCGCGGGCAGGCATCCACAAGCCGCCTCACCAGGCCGAAGAAGCTGTTCGGAAGGGCGTCGCCATGCCAAAGCCAGACTATAAAGCTCTTCATGGCCTGATCGGCCGGCTTATGTAGCTCGACCATCTACTTCAGCTGGTCGCTCATTGGCACCGGATGTTCGGCCTCAGCATACTGAGACCAGAACAGCTTCTCCGTCAAGCTTCAGTCCTCGGCCTGGTAAAATTGTGCGGCATTGGACACACTGCGGGGCAAATATGCGAATGCTCCTGAAGAGCTCCGGATCCGGGTAAGTAATCGGTAATTTACTTTTACATGCTTGCTTTGCATATAGAAAGCCTTACCCACCGCTATCTTCTTCATCATGTCGATCTCTTGGAGGGCCTTTTGGGATTCGGCCTTGGCACTCTTTGCGCTCTCAAGGGCCGCGGCAAGTTCAGACTCTCGCGTCTTCGAGTCAAACTCCAACGCCTCGTGCTTCGTCACCAGAGCCTGGAGCTCTTGCTGTACCTCGCCCACATGAGCCTCTTGTTTTTCCTGCTCGATACGCTCCTTGGCCGCTTTATCTTCGGCCTTGGTAGCGCTTGCTTTAGGGTCGCCACCTCGGTTGTGGCCCCTGGCAAACATACGATGATCCTGTCATTTCGCAATCGCGTCCTCTTTTATATACACATATCTATAGACAGGGTATTACTTACCCCTGTTGTCGGGGATATACCCCGTGGCGTAATCCGGCCGGGAGTATAAACCGGCCGGACTGGATGATTCACCGGCTACCCGCCCGGTCTTGACGGTTCATTAGTAACCCGGTGGGCGGGTCAGATGGATGACGAGGCCCATGGCCCAGAAGGCCGGTTCATACTATGGTGGGCCGGTTTAAGAGGAAAGGAATATTTACCTTACAAAGCGTTAAGACCAGGACTTGTATCCGGTTTGTATTAGAGATAGACTAGTCCTAATCCTAATAGGACTCCACATGTAACTCGCCCCTTCAACATATATAAGGAGGGGCAAGGCTCCCCAAAGAGGAGGGAGAACAATCAATAATCTCTAGGGCTAGACACAAAGAGGAGAGCCGGTTTACGGCGACTCCCTCGTGATGATAATGAGACCTAGCCTCAAACAGCATGTAGGGTTTTTACCGGATGATGTTTCCCGGGGCCCGAAGCTGTCTAAATCCCTGTCTTGTGTTGCGTCTCTTGATTCCGCTCAACCCCTCTCAAGCTACCACATAGATGCATCGGCCTCGCGACTAAGTCCTGACACTAAGGACATCTGCCGTGACAAATCCACGACAGTTGGCGCCCACCGTGGGGCCCGCGCACGATGGTATTGAGTTCTTGGAGGGATCTTTTCAGGGATCGAGAAGTTTGCAATTTTTTGGATGAGCCGATTTGGAAGGGTTGCATCAACTTCAAGTGGATCAGTCCAGATTTTAGATCTATGAGATTTAAGGTTCAAGAAAATTAGGGTTACAACTTGTCTGTCGCCGTCGTTGGACAATCTGCCGATATGCAAGAGGCCAACAGGAATTTAGTTCTTCGCGTCATTGAGCAATCAGAGGATGTGATCAAATTTTCGAGGCAACTATTGTGCGCGGCGTCTAGCGATCCACGAAGCCAGTCAAATCACCAATACGACAAAGTGACCCGTCTGGACTGATTTCCGCTGCAGTGTTCTACAAAAGTCACCGAGACCAACAGGAAGATTCCCTTACACAGTTGCAGAAATCCGCCAAAAGTTGTCTCGTTTTCCAGATCGGAGGCAAAATTAGCTGCAGCCACACGTGGCCAGTCAAGGAAACATAGCCATGTCATACCATCTATGGACAAGTGCACAAGACCAAAGTAAAAGTACTCCTAGACTAGTACTATTCAAACTAGCACTCTGCCACGTGAAAACCAAACATCAAGTATTCTTTCCTGGGAGAAGAGCTAGTACTACTTGAGTACTTCTGGATCAGGTGTGTCTTTCCTTAATTACTACTTGAGTACTACTAGTCGGAAGAGGACAAGGGCAACTACAGAGTCATGCTCACGGTAAGGTCAATACAAGAAGAGGAAAGAAGAACCCTGTTTTGAGGAGGACACGGACTGAGTCAACAGAACTGGTCACGACCCGGAGGAAGACAGAGACATGGACACGGATTCGGCCTTGGACTACGATGATCCAGCCTCTGCCTGTGAGCCGGCTAAGTGGCCACCCGAGATGCCCCGGCAAACCGCTCCGCACCGTGAGCCGCCTGCCGCTCCGCTCGGCCGGGTCTGGCCATTTGCCGCTGTAGCTCACCCGCTGTTTGAGCAATGCAGTGCTCCCAAAATCACCAGCCTTCACCTATGGCCCGCCCCGTCGCGGTTCCGCGCTGAGTCGCTACTCCGACCGGTTTTTGCTGCGCCCATCCAGCTCACCACCCCCGCCTGTGAGTCGCCGTTGCTTGCCTCTGCTGCTGCTACACTCTGGCACTGGTTCTACTACGTGGTTTATTAAACATCAGTACAGGCGAGGACCATTGTTCCTTACAAAAAGGTGTCACAAGAGGGGCGTGGGCAAAAATTATTTTTGCACTAGCGCTCATTTTGTGCAAGTTGCCACCCCCGCTTATTTTCGCGATTGCACCGTCTTACAATGCCACGGACGACTCGTCCGTCCGCCCTTATGACCGGTTCACGTGTCCGCGCCGGCTTACAACGCGGGGGACAACTTGCTCATCCGCACCGGCTTACAACACCGAGCCGATTCATCTGTCTGCGCCCGCGGCCGACTCACCCATGAGTGATTTCAACTTCACCAAGGGGTCATCAACTTCATGGCGGATTATTTGCCGCCTGGCATATCAGGTGATATCCATTTAAAATATATTTTATTGGCACATATTATCTTCACCAAAGAATAGTTTATCTTTGCCTTGGTCTGCAATATTGTTGATGCAGGACAGTTGTTCACTACATCAAAACGGCGTGTTTAACTCGCCCGTCCGCGCCGGTTTACAACACCGCGGCTGGTTCATCTGTTTGAGCCGCCTATGATGCTGAGGTCATCTTTTCTGTTCATTTCTCACGGCCTGGTCTACATCAACATACCGGGCCGCACATATCTGCATGGGCTGTTTATTGAAGTATGAGCAAGTCACAGTTTGGGTAGCCCGGCTTTCTTTCAAATTGGAGGCAAATTATTATCAACCACCGTTTGCACTGGATGGCTCAATGGGCAGGCGCACAAGTCACCTCCACTACAGTTTGGTTTACTTCAAATCGCCAGTTGGAAGGAATCATTTATAACCCGCCGCAGTCACCTCAACCTTCTGTGGATTTACATCGTGCTATCAACACCAATGATATACAAGTTATGTCGGTTTATATCATGGCCAAATATGAAGGGTTTTAAGCCAACTCCTCGAGTCACCTTGAGACTCGGGGGCTATGATGACATGACTCAGCAAATCTTGCTAGTTTCAGCAAATTTAAGAACCCCAGGACGATGGAGGGAAAGATAACCCGGTCCAGGAGGCTACTGTTATTTGAAGGCCGTCAGAAAATTTCCGGCTTAGAAAGTATAGGACAGTTACAAAATCCCGGCTCAATGAAGAAGTTCCGGATCATCAGAAAGGATTCCGGTTTACAATCCGGTTCAAGGGAAGTCAGTCTCACTGAAGCTCTCAAATATCCGGTTTACAATCCGGTTCAAGAAGAATTTATCTCTTGCAAAAAAGTTAAAAATTACCGAAGAGGACCTGCTGCCATGATGCGCGGTTCAAACATGGGTATCCTGCCTTATTGGCCTAACATATTATTGATCACATGGGGGCTTCTGCTTCATAAAGCGGGGTCTCTGTATTTCTTATCATGCGTGGTTACATGGAGTGGCTCTGTTTTTAAAGCGGACTCCGGTTTACCCCTTGACATTTGTTTTTTATATATCACTGGGGGCCTTGGTCGTGTCCAAACCAACGAACACCCTTTGATAGGCGACAGCCACCAGATCATTTGGGGACATGGTCAAGTCTGAACCAGTCACGCCTCTTGGTCGGCCTAAGGCCACAAAATCACTTGGGGGCATGGTCGAACCCGAACCATTGCCACGCCTCTTGATCTTGCATATATGCCACGAATCATTTGGGGACCTGGCTAACTTGAATCATTGTCACTCCTATTGGGGGCCTTGATCCTGTCCGACCATGGTAATACCATCTGATCAGCTCAGTATAGCATATTTTTGCAAATGGTTTTTATCATTGCCTTTGCTTCCATATTTTTTTCATAACTGTTATTTGATTTTTGTTGCGTTTTTTAAACCGACAACGTTTTAATCCGGTTCAACTATCAATTACAAATTGACGGATTGATTTTCTATTATCCGGGGGCCATCTGCCCGGTTTGATTTTCTATTATCATCCTATTATGGAGTAAACCGGCGTTCATTAACCCGGCTTGGCTTTCAATTACAAGTTGTCAATACAGGATCAAGTTATATTCCGGAGACTATCAGCCCGGTCTAGTTTGACTATGAGTCGCCAGTATTATATATGGTTAAACCGGTGTTTATCACAACCCGGTACGGTTTATCATCAACCGGCACAGTATAAAAGGAGTTATCATTACTCAAGATTGGGGTTGTCACTCTTAGTACAAAAAGTTGGTAAAACCAGCAATGTGATTCAATATCACAGGTATGATATATTTCATATTTGATTATTCTTAAGTGCAACCTTGATTATAAACCCAGGTTATATGTTGGGCATTATGACCCGTCCGGCGGTAAACCGCCAGGACACTTTAAACTTGTTGTATGCAGAAACAGGTTGAATAAAGCATGATTATAAATCACTGACGTTTATTAAACCGGCCTGGCTTTCGACTATGTGTTGCCAGTATGATGATAAATTATCCGGTGTTTATTAAACCGGCCTGGCTTTAAGACGATAAGTCGCCAGTATATGATGAAAAATTATCCGGTGTTTATTAAACCGGCCTGGCTTTGGACTATAAATCGCCAACATATATTTGGACTGCGCCATTGGAATTATGCGCTTATAAATCATTGGGTATATTATTCAAATAGCCAACATGGCTGGATTTCTATTATGGTTGTCAATAACCAGTATTATGATTAAGGTTTCCAAAGTCGCTTTAGCGCAATGGCTATCATATTATCAATGGATATGATTTTTATTCTACAATTGAAGGAATAGTCCCGAGTTGCTGCAAGCTTACAACCCGGCACTTGGGGGATACATTATTTAAGTTGAGATTACATCAATTATGCAAGTCTCATGTTGTTGCAAGCATGCACCATGACACTTGGGGGCTAATGCAAAGTCATTCTTTGTTCATCTTATTGAAGACCCGACTCATCACATTATAATGAGCCGGCCCTTGGGGGCTACCAATTGCTCCTGTCAACAGTTGAAGGTACAAAGCTTTTTATTCATTATATTGAAGAGTCCACTGCTCAGTTGGTAAAGCACAAGGCCCTTAACCTTGTGGACGTGGATTCAAGTCCCATGATTGGGGTTATATCATATGATGTTATTTTCATTGAAGTATATATTAAGTCCCAGCTCAATATTATCTTACTGAGCCGGCCCTTGGGGGCTACACATCATTGCTCAAATCTACATGATTATATTTACAAAGTCCCTGCTCATTATTGCATAAATGACCCGGCCCTTGGGGGCTACACTGGTTGAAGTTTTATGAGTATAAGGCAATTTCAAGTCCCTAGTTGCTGCAAGCATGACAACCCGGCACTTGGGGGCTACATAATATGGAGTGTTCAGTTTTTACTAGTGACTGGGATGAACAACATGGATTTCTTCAAAAGTGGCAGTATTGATATTGAAGCAAGTCTTAAACCATAACTTTGTTTTGTTCAAGACTTGGGGGCTACAGGTAATATGGATATAAGGGAGAAGTATCTTCCAAATTTTTAGTTTGGAGTAAACCAGATTAAACCGACGTTGGGAACAATCATGACCCGGAATTATCAGTTTTTATAACACGACAATGGTGGTTATCGTAAACCGGCAAGTTCTACATCTTCAAACCGGCCGAATATCAGATGAGTATTTCAAGACCAATATTTCTTAAACCGGCGCTCTGGAAGCCGACTCAAGTGGATTATTCTTCACAATATTTTTTTTATAAGAAGCCAACATCAGCAATTTGAGTATGAAGCTGGTTATTAACCCGGATTTTCTAGAAGGAGGGAATGACAAGGACTTCAGAATGATCAGATGCCGGTTTACAAGAATTCTTAACCCGGAGCATAGTCTGTCAAATTTGTTCTTGTATTTGTTTTACAGGATCAGTTTAACATGGATAAATCCAAATTAAACTGGGGGCTAATGTCGGGGATATACCCCGTGGCGTAAACCGGCCGGGAGTATAAACCGGCCGGACTGGATGATTCACCGGCTACCCGCCCGGTCTTGACGGTTCATTAGTAACCCGGCGGGCGGGTCAGATGGATGACGAGGCCCATGGCCCAGAAGGCCGGTTCATACTATGGTGGGCCGGTTTAAGAGGAAAGGAATATTTACCTTACAAAGAGTTAAGACCAGGACTTGTATCCAGTTTGTATTAGAGATAGACTAGTCCTAATCCTAATAGGACTCCACATGTAACTCGCCCCTTCAACATATATAAGGAGGGGCAAGGCTCCCCAAAGAGGAGGGAGAACAATCAATAATCTCTAGGGCTAGACACAAAGAGGAGAGCCGGTTTACGGTGACTCCCTCGTGATGATAATGAGACCTAGCCTCAAACAGCATGTAGGGTTTTTACCGGATGATGTTTCCCGGGGCCCGAAGCTGTCTAAATCCCTGTCTTGTGTTGCGTCTCTTGATTCCGCTCAACCCCTCTCAAGCTACCACATAGATGCATCGGCCTCGCGACTAAGTCCTGACACTAAGGACATCTGCCATGACAAATCCACGACACCTGTTCTCCTCGAGCTGCCTCTTGGCAAGGCCGAGCTCTTTCCTGAACCCCTCGAGGTCCTGCTTCAGTACGGCGACCTCCGCAGTCAGTGCGGCGGACGCCAGCAGTGAAGCCTGCATACGCATATTGACATACTTATATTAGACTCCTGCGATATTATTTGATCCTCTGTTCGGCTTTTCTTTGTGAACACCGAACAAAGCATCAGGGGCTATTGTCTATGCGGTAATATTTCCATTACATTTTAAAACACTTACCTGAAAGCCTGTTAGAAGGCTGGCACAGGCTTCAGTCAATCCGCTTTTGGCAGACTGGACCTTCTGGATCACCGCACTAATGATAGTGCGGTGCTCCTCGTCGATGGAAGCGCTGCGAAGCGCTTCCAGCAGATTGTCCGGTGCCTCTGGATGGACAGAGGTCACCGGCACAGGCGTCTTGCCCCTCTTGGAAGGAGGCCGCCTGCCCGAGCCCGGAACCGCTGGAGGGTCCGGCGCGGTGTTTGGCTGAGGGCCGAACTCGGAGCTCTCAGGGGGCCCGTCCCCGCGGCTCCCGGAGTCCGGAAGGTCACCTTGAGGCGCCTCCAGGATTGTCTCCCCTCGACCCGGTGCCTCTTGAGACAACACCTCAGCGTCGTCAGCAGGATGAGGGGAGGTGGCGGTCAGGACTGGATCACTATCCATGTCCGACGAGCCCAGGGAGCCGTCCGATGATACAACGATGCTGGTTCACGGCGGCCTACATAATCATGTTCGGTGTTAGGGAAAGCAGTGCGACAAAAGAATGCCATGAGTTACTCTGGTATCCGAATACTTACGATCTCCCTGGGGGCTTGGCCTGGGGCAACCACTCGTCCTCGCCCTCGTCGGCGGCGGTGGAACTGTCCGGAAGGAGAGTCCTCCCCTTCTTGGACCCTTCGGCCTCCCCAGTTGGGGCGGCCTTCCTTTTCTTGTCTCCCCCGCCTGGAGGGGGAGCATCTTCTTCTTCCTCCTCGTCTTCAGGGGAAGAGTGTGCCGCAGAGTTATCGGACGATGAGTCCGATAACACCTGGTGTTGGGAACTCTTTCGGGCTCCCTTGGCCTTCTTGGCCTTCTCCGGCACCTTGTAAGGAGCTGGAGCAAGCATCTCCATTAGGAGAGCACTCGCAATGTATTCGGGCAAAGGGGCAGGACAGTTAATCTGCCCCGACATCTCCACCCAGTCCTATCAAAGGCATGGAGATTAGACCCTGTGCATAATTAATCTAGGGAAAATAAATGTCCTACGGGACGTATTGAACTCACCGAACGCGCTAGACGCTTTCCGCTTAGTCCACGGTCCTCGGCGAGAGGAGGGGGGACCTTGGCGCCCTTGAACAGCACCTTCCAGACATCCTTGTGTGTCGTATCGAAGAGCTCGCTCAAAGTCTGGTGCTGGGCCGGGTCGAACTCCCACAAGGTAAAATCCCGTTGTTGAAACGGGAGGATCCGGCGGATGAGCATAACTTGGACTATGTTGACAAGCTTGAGCTTCTTGCTCGCCATACTCCGGATACATTTCTGGAGTCCATCCAGCTCCACCAATGAACCCCACGACAAGCCCTTCTCTTTCCAGGAAGTGAGCCGTGTTGGGAATCCGGATCGAAACTCAGGGGCTGCCGCCCATTTGGCGTCACGCGGCTCGGTGATGTAGAACCATGCCGATTGCCATCCCTTTATTGTCTCCACGAAGGAGCCTTCGAGCCATATGAAGTTGGGCATCTTGCCCACCATGGCTCTGCCGCATTCTGCTTGTTGGCCTCGTACTACGTTCGGCTTGATATTGAAGGTCTTTAACCACAGGCCGAAGTGGGGCCGGATGCGGAGGAAAGCCTCACACACGACGATGAACGCCGAAATGTTGAGGATGAAGTTCGGGGCCAGATCATGAAAGTCCAGTCCCTACTAGAACATGAGACCACAGACGAATGGATGGAGGGGAAACCCTAGTCCGCGGAGGAAGTGGTGAAGGAAAACTACCCTCTCATGAGGTTTCGGTGTAGGGACGATCTGCCCCACAGCGGGCAGCCGATGCGTGATGTTCGCGGCTAAGTATCCGGCTCCGCGCAGCTTTTTGATGTCTCCCTCCGTGACGGAGGAGACCATTCACCTGCCTCCCGCTCCGGACATGATTGGAGAAGGTCGAGGTGGGAAGAGCAGACTTGGGCGCTAGAGCTTGAGTGTGCGAAAATGGATGGGTAAGGGAGGAAGAAGGCGTGGATAGAAAGGTGAATCCTTATCCCTTTATATGGGTGGACGAAACTTAGCGTCCTCACTTGCCTGGTAAAACTCGCTTATCCCCCAAGCACCGCAATTGATGGCGCGGTTGGGTTACCCACGCCCGTATTGATGAGAATCCCGTAATAAGGGGACACGATCTCTACTTTGACAAGACGTCTCGAAAAGCTGCCTCGCGTTATGTGCGGGGCTGGTTAAAAGAAACGGTTCGAATAATCACTGGGCCGTGACATAACGTCATGCTGCCAGAACAAGCCGGCAAATTAGATCTGCGAGAATATTAATCTCTCTACGGTGGAATGTGGAACTTATTTTGCAGGGTCGAACACTATCCTCATATTCAAATTCTTCTGTGATGTATTCGGAGAAGGAACCCGCCTTGCAATGCCAAAGACAATACTGCACGCCGGATTCATCATCATTGAAGCCTAGTTCAGGGGCTACTGAGGGAGTCCTGGACTAGGGGGTCTCCGGACAGCCGGACTATCTCCATTGGCCGGACTGTTAGACTATGAAGATACAAGATTGAAGACTTCGTCTCGTGTCCGGATGGGACTCTACTTGGCGTGGAAGGCAAGCTAGGCAATACGGATATGGATATCTCCTCCTTTGTAACCGACCTTGTGTAACCCTAACCCTCTCCGGTGTCTATATAAACCAAAGGGTTTTAGTCCGTAGGACAACAATCACAACATACAATCATACCATAGGCTAGCTTCTAGGGTTTAGCCTCTCTGATCTCGTGGTAGATCTACTCTTGTACTACCCATATCATCAATATCAATCAAGCAGGACGTAGGGTTTTACCTCCATAAAGAGGGCCCGAACCTATGTAAAACATCGTGTCCCCTGCCTCCTGTTACCATCTGGCCTAGACACACAGTTCGGGACCCCCTACCCGAGATCCGCCGGTTTTGACACCGACAGCGACCTTGCCGAGTTCTGCCAAATCGCAGCAACAAACCCTTAGAACGACACGGCCATAACTTTCAATGCCGAGGACGAACCAAAATTCAGGACAATTTGGGCACCAGCCGCCTTGGTCCTCAGTTCGATCGTGGACGGCATCCGACTCACCTAGGTTCTCATGGACGGCGGCAGTGGGCTAAATCTCATCTACGAGGATACACTCGGTAAAATGGAAATAGATAGGAGCCGCATCAAGCAAAGTAGCATGACCTTCGGGGGAATTATTCCCAGTTGGGAGGCGTGATGCACGGGGAAAATCACACTCGACGTGGTGTTTGGCACACCGGAGAACTATCATACCGAAGAACTAACCTTCCAAGTGGCCCCTTTCAACAGCGTATATCACGCCCTATTGGGGCGGGATGCATTTACACGCTTCCAGGCTATGCCGCACTATGGGTATATGAAGCTCAATATGCCATGGCCCAATGGCATAATCACTCTCGCTAGTGATCCGGACATAGCACTCCGAGCCGAAAACAAAACTGCATCGCTGGCCCTCGAGGCATTATCTGAAGCCCTCGCGGCCGAAGAATTAACCACATTACGCTCCATGGTGGATAAGGACGACGTAATCTTGGACAAATGACCCAAATCCACCTCCTTCAAACCAGCAAAAGAAATAGTCCAATTCCATGTCCATCCAACGGACCCAAGAAGATAGCATCTATTGGGGCACAACTGGACCCAACGGTCGACACCGCGCTATGAGAATTTCTACGCGAAAATTGGGATATATTTGCCTGGCACCCTTCTGATATGCCAGGAATCCCACGCATATTGGCCGAACACAGCCTCAACATATTGAAGGGATTTAAACCGGTCAAACAAACACTATAGCATTTTTCCGAACCCAAACGTCAAGCGATGTGGGAGGAGCTAGCCAAGCTAATCGAGGCCGGATTCATTAGAGAAATAAAACACCCGGACTGGCTAGCAAACTTGGTGATGGTGCCAAAGAAGGATAAATCCTGGTGCCTGTGCGTCGATTTCAAAGACCTCAATAAGGCCTGCCCTAAGGATCCCTTCCCCCTCCCCCGCATCGACCAGATTATTGATGCCACCGCAGGACACGATTCATTATGCTTCCTCGACGCATATTTCGGATACAATCAAATCAAAATGAAGGAGTCCGATCAAGCCGCAACGACATTCATTACCCCATACGGGCCACTCTGCTTCAACACCATGCCCTTCGGGCTCAAGAACGCAGGCGCCACCTACCAACGCATGATTCAAACATGCCTGGAGAAACAGATCGGCATGATAGTTGAAGCATATGTGGCCGACGTCGTCATTAAAACTAGGCATGTCGACTCACTAATAGATGATCTACGTCTTACATTCGACAACCTCCATGCATATGACATAAAGCTCAATCCGGAAAAGTGTGTTTTCGGCATCCCTACTGGAAAGTTGCTGGGCTTCATCGTTTCCAATAGAGGAATCACTACAAAAAAAGATACATCCGTGACATTTTGGGCCGAACGAATTTTTTTTCTGTCATACATATGACACTTCTATGAAGATAATTGTGACAAAACCCGGTATCATCATAGATGTGGTGGGCTCCTACTTCTATGACAAAAAATCATGACAGAAAATGGGCTTTTCGTCTTGGGCGGGCCGGAGACGCAGCTGCATGACATTCATTGGGCCATCGAGGGGGAGGAAAATTTCAGGGAGTTCCCGGTTACGGTGGGAGGTCGGGGGCCGAGCGATGCGCGTTTCTCTCATACACGTATGTGCGTGTGTGCGAGGTGTTGGCTCTAACTGAACCCAAGTGAGGCGTTGGGCTCTAACTGAACCCGAGTGATTGCACTGCAGGCTACGCGTTACTGTACCCGATCGATCGATCGATGGCTGTTAACTGAACCCGACCGAGCGATTCCTTGGCTACTGCAGCTAACTGAAGCTGATCGATGGGATGAACAGTGAGCGTTGCAGGGGCCGGGGGGTTGGATGAATAGTGAGCGATGGCGTTGCCTCTGGATGAACAGGACCCCGTGGTGTGGTGGAGGGCTGGATGAACAGTAGACGGTGGAGGGGTGCCCGTGGAGGGGTGGATGAACAGGACCCCGTGGTGCGGAGGGAAGGATGAACAGTAGACAGTGGAGGGGTGCCCGTGGAGGGGTGGTTGAACAGGACCCCATGGTGTGGAGGGCTAGATGAACAGTAGACGGTGGAGGGGTGCCCGTGGAGGGGTGGATGAACAGGACCCCGTGGTGTGGAGGGCAGGATGAACAGTAGACGGTGGAGGGGTGCCCGTTGAGGGGTGGTTGAACAGGACCCCGTGCTGTGGAGGGCTGGATGAACAGTAGACGGTGGAGGGGTGGTTGAATAGTAGCCGATGGAGTAGCGCGCGGTGGAGGCTGGATGAACAGGAGCCCGTGGAGGCTGGAGGAGGTCGACGGTGGATGAACAGTAGCTCGTGGAGGCTGGAGGGGGTCGACGGTGGAGATGAATAGTATCCCGTGGAGTCACGTTTTGCGGTACGCCACACCCCTCCCGATGAACAGGACCCCCGTTTCGACCGTAGCGCTCCAACACAAGTCTGTTTCCTCTGTTTTGCGGTACGCCACACCCCTCCCGATCAACAGGACCCCCGTTTCGACCGTAGGAGGTCCGTTTCCTCCGTTTTGCGGTACGCCACACCCCTCCTGATCAACAGGACCCCCGTTTCGACCGTAGGAGGTCCGTTTCCTCCGTTTTGCGGTACGCCACACCCCTCCCGATCAACAGGACCCCCGTTTCTGTTGGAAATATACCCTAGAGGCAATAATATATTAGTTATTATCATATTTCCTTGTTCATGATAATCGTTTATTATCCATGCTAGAATTGTATTGATAGGAAACTCAGATACATGTGTGGATACATAGACAACACCATGTCCCTAGTAAGCCTCTAGTTGACTAGCTCATTGATCAATAGATGGTTACGATTTCCTGACCATGGACATTGGATGTCGTTGATAACGGGATCACATCATTAGGAGAATCATGTGATGGACAAGACCCAATCCTAAGCCTAGCACAAAGATCGTGTAGTTCGTATGCTAAAGCTTTTCTAATGTCAAGTATCATTTCCTTAGACCATGAGATTGTGCAACTCCCGGATACCGTAGGAATGCTTT
Organism: Triticum aestivum; assembly: GCF_018294505.1. Classification (NCBI taxonomy): domain Eukaryota; kingdom Viridiplantae; phylum Streptophyta; class Magnoliopsida; order Poales; family Poaceae; genus Triticum; species Triticum aestivum. The sequence continues at coordinate 390,648,672 of NC_057797.1, read as the reverse complement.
GGGTGTGCCAAACGTCACAACGTAACTGGGTGGCTATAAAGGTACACTACGGGTATCTCCGAAAGTGTCTGTTGGGTTGGCACGAATCGAGACTGGGATTTGTCACTCCGTGTGACGGAGAGGTATCTCTGGGCTCACTCGGTAGGACATCATCATATGCGCAATGTGACCAAGGAGTTGATCACGGGATGATGTGTTACGGAACGAGTAAAGAGACTTGCCGGTAACGAGATTGAACAAGGTATCGGATACCGACGATCGAATCTCGGGCAAGTACAATACCGCTAGACAAAGGGAATTGAATACGGGATTGATTGAATCCTCGACATCGTGGTTTATCCGATGAGATCATCGTGGAACATGTGGGAGCCAACATGGGTATCCAGATCCCGCTGTTGGTTATTGGCCGGAGAGGTGTCTCGGTCATGTCTGCATGGTTCTCGAACCCGTAGGGTCTACACACTTAAGGTTCGATGACGCTAGGGTTATAGGGAATAGATATACATGGTTATCGAATGTTGTTCGGAGTCTCGGATGAGATCCCGGACATCACAAGGAGTTCCGGAATGGTTTGGAGGTAAAGATTTATATATGGGAAGTCCTGTTTTGGTCACCGGAAAAGTTTCGGGTGCTATCGATAACGTACCGGGACCACCGGGAGGGTCCCGGGGGTCCACCAGGTGGGGCTACCTGCCCCAGAGGGCTGCGTGGGCCAAGTGTGAGAGGGGACCAGCCCCAGGTGGGCTGGTGCGCCCCCCCCACCAGGGCCCAAGGTGAAGAGAGAAGGGAAAAGGGGAAACCCTAGGCTCAGATGGGCCTAAGGCCCACCTAGTGGTGCGCCCCCCTCTCTCCCCCCTTGGCCGCCCCCTAGATGGGATCTAGGGCTGGCCGCCACCCCTAGGGGTGGAAACCTAGGTGGGGGCGCAGCCCCTCCCTTTCCCCTATATATAGTGGGGTTTTGGGCTGCCATACACACGAGAACATCTCCTTCTTGGCGCAGCCCTACCCCTCTCCCTCCTCGTCTCTTGCGGTGCTTGGCGAAGCCCTGCTGGAGTACCACGCTCCTCCACCACCACCACGCCGTCGTGCTGCTGCTGGACGGAGTCTTCCCCAACCTCTCCCTCTCTCCTTGCTGGATCAAGGCATGGGAGACGTCACCGGGCTGCATGTGTGTTGAACGCGGAGGTGCCGTCCGTTCGGCACTAGGATCATCGGTGATTTGGATCACGGCGAGTACGACTCCATCAACCCCGTTCACTTGAACGCTTCCGCTTAGCGATCTACAAGGGTATGTAGATGCACTCTCCTTCCCCTCGTTGCTAGATTACTCCATAGATTGATCTTGGTGATGCGTAGAAAATTTTGAATTTCTGCTACGATCCCCAACAGTGGCATCATGAGCTAGGTCTATGCGTAGTTTCTATGCACGAGTAGAACACAAAGTAGTTGTGGGCGTCGATTTTGTCAATTTACTTGCCGTTACTAGTCTTATCTTGATTCGGCGGCATTGTGGGATGAAGCGGCCCGGACCAACCTTACACGTACGCTTACGTGAGACCGGTTCCACCGACTGACATGCACTAGTTGCATAAGGCGGCTGGCGGGTGTCTGTCTCTCCCACTTTAGTCGGATCGGATTCGATGAACAGGGTCCTTATGAAGGGTAAATAGAAATTGGCAATTCACGTTGTGGTTTTGGCGTAGGTAAGAAACGTTCTTGCTAGCAACCTATAGCAGCCACGTAAAAAACTTGCAACAACAATTAGAGGACGTCTAACTTGTTTTTGCAGCAAGTGTTTTGTGATGTGATGTGGCCAAAGGATGTGATGAATGATATATGTGATGTATGAGATGATCATGTTCTTGTAATAGGAATCACGACTTGCATGTCGATGAGTATGACAACCGGCAGGAGCCATAGGAGTTGTCTTAATTTATTTATGACCTGCGTGTCAACATAAACGTCATGTAATTACTTTACTTTATTGCTAACCGTTAGCTGTAGTAGTAGAAGTAATAGTTGGCGAGACAACTTCATGAAGACACGATGATGGAGATCATGGTGTCATGCCGGTGACGATGATGATCATGGAGCCCCGAAGATGGAGATCAAAAGGAGCAAAGTGATGATGGCCATATCATGTCACTATTTGATTGCATGTGATGTTTATCATGTTTTTACATCTTATTTGCTTAGAACGACGGTAGCTTAAATAAGATGATCCCTCACTAAAATTTCAAGAAAAGTGTTCTCCCTAACTGTGCACCGTTGCGAAGGTTCGTCGTTTCGAAGCACCACGTGATGATCGGGTGTGATAGATTCTTACGTTCGAATACAACGGGTGTTGACGAGCCTAGCATGTACAGACATGGCCTCGGAACACATGCGAAACACTTAGGTTAACTTGACGAGCCTAGCATGTACAGACATGGCCTCGGAACACGGAGGACCGAAAGGTCGAACATGAGTCGTATAGAAGATGCGATCAACATGAGATGTTCACCGATGATGACTAGTCCGTCTCACGTGATGATCGGACACGGCCTAGTCGATTCGGATCATGTATCACTTAGATGACTAGAGGGATGTCTATCTGAGTGGGAGTTCATGAAATAATCAGATGAACTCAATTATCATGAACATAGTCAAAAGGACTTTGCAAATTATGTCGTAGCTCACGCTTTAGTTCTACTGTTTTAGATATGTTCCTAGAGAAAATTTAGTTGAAAGTTGATAGTAGCAATTATGCGGACTGGATCCGTAAACAGAGGATTGTCCTCATTGCTGCGCAGAAGGATTATGTCCTTAATGCACCGCTCAGTGAGCTGACCCGCGAATGTCGGTTGTGGATGTTGCGAACATCTGACATACACGTTTTGATGACTACATGATAGTTCAGTGCGTAATGCTAAATGGTTTAGAATTGAGGCACCAAAGATGTTTTTGAAACATCGCAGAACATATGAGATGTTCCAAGGACTGAAATTGGGATTTCAGGCTAGTGCCCACGTCAAGAGGTATGAGACCTTTGACAAGTTTCTTAAGCCTGCAAACTAAGGAGAAAAGCTCAACCGTTGAGCATGTGCTCAGATTGTATGAGTACAACAATCGCTTGAATCGAGTGGGAGTTAATCTTCCAGATGAGATAGTGATGGTTCTCCAAAGTCACTGTCACCAAGCTACTGGAGCTTCGTGATGAACTATAACATATCAGGGATAGATATGATCCTTGAGCTATTCGCGACACCGCGAAAGTAGAAATCAAAAGGGAGCATCAATTGTTGATGGTTAGTAAAACCACTAGTTTCAAGAAGGGCAAGGGCAAGAAAGGGATACTTCATGAAACAACAAATCAGTTGCTGCTCTAGTGAAGAAACCCAAAGTTGAACCCAAGCCCGAGACTAAGTGCTTCTGTAATAAGGGGAACGGTCACTGAAGCAGAACCACCCTAGATACTTGGTAGATGAGAAGGCTGACAAGGTTGACAGAAGTATGTATTGGACATATATTAAATGTGTACTTTACTAGTACTCCTAGTAGCAGCAGGGTATTAGATACCGGTTCGGTTGCTAAGTGTTAGTAACTCGAAATAAAAGGCTACAGAATAAACGGAGACTAGCCAAAGGTGAGACGACGATAGGTGTTGGAAGAGTTTCCAAGGTTGATGTGATCAAACATCGCACGCTCCGTCTACCATCGGGGTTGGTGTTAAACCTAAATAATTGTTATTTGGTGTTTGCGTTGAGCATGGACATGATTAGATTATGTTCATCGCAATGCGGTTATTCATTTAAGGAGAATAATGGTTACTCTGTTTATTTGAATAATACCTTCAATGGTCTTACACCTAAAATGAATGGTTTATTGAATCCCGATCGTAGTGATACACATGTTCATGCCAAAAGATATAAGATAGTAATGATAGTACCACATACTTGTGGCACTGCAATTTTAGTCACAATGGTATAAAACGCATGAAGAAGCTCCATGTTGATGGATCTTTGGACTCGCTTGATTTTGAATCACTTGAGACATGCAAATCATACCACATGAGCAAGATGACTGAAAGGCCTCGTTTTCAGTAAGATGGAACAAGAAAGCAACTTGTTGGAAGTAATACATCTTGATGTGTGCAGTCCAATGAGTGCTGAGGCATGTAGTGGATATCGTTATATTCTTACTTCACAGATGATTTGAGCAGATGCTGAGTATATTTACTTGATGAATCACGAGTCTGAATTATTGAAAGGTTCAAGTAATTTCAGGGTGAAGTTGAAGATCGTCGTGACAAGAGGATAAAATATCTATGATATGATCATAGAGATGAATATCTGAATTACGAGTTTGGCACAGAATTAAGACATTGTGGAAATTGTTTCACAACTAATACAGCCTGGAACACCATAGTGTGATGGTGTGTCCGAACATCATAACTGCACCCTATTGGATATGATGCATACCATGATGTCTCTTATCGAATTACCACGATAGTTTATGGGTTAGGCATTAGAGACAACCACATTCACTTTAAATAGGGCACCACGTAATTCCGATGAGATGACACCGTATGAACTATGGTTTAGAGAAACCTAAGCTGTCATTTCTTAAAAGTTTGGGGCTGCGACGCTTATGTGAAAAAGTTTCAGGCTGATAAGCTCGAACCCAAAGCGGATAAATGCATCTTCATAGGACACCCAAAACAGTTGGGTATACCTCCTGTCTCAGATCCGAAAGCAATAGGGATTGTTTCTCGAATCGGGTCCTTTCTCGAGGAAAAGTTTCTCTCGAAAGAATTGAGTGGGAGGAAGATAGAACTTGATAAGGTTGTTGAACCTTTACTTCAACCAGAGAGTAGCGCAGCACAGGAAAAATGTTTCTGTGGCACCTGCCTCAGTTGAAGAGAAAGCTAATGATGATGATCATGGAGCTTCAGATCAAGTTACTATCGAACCTCATGGGTTGACAAGGGTGTGTACAACTTCTAAGTGGTAACCCTGTCTTAAAGGTCACGTTGTTGGACAACGATGAACCTATGAGCTATGGAGAAGCGATGGTGGGCCCGGATTCCGAAAATTGGCTCGAGGCCATAAAATCCGAGAGAGGATCCATGTATGAAAACAAAGTGTAGACTTTGGAAGAACTACTTGATGGTCGTAAGGCTGTTAGGTACATGTGGATTTTAAGAAGAAGACGGACGTGGACGGTAATGTCATCGTCTATGAAGCTCGACTTGTGGCGAAGAGTTTTTCACAAGTTCAAGCAGTTGACTACGATGAGATTTTCTCACCCGTAGCGATGCTTAAGTCCGTCGGAATCATGTTAGCATAAGCTGCATTTATGAAATCTGGCAGATGGATGTCAAAACAAGTTTCCTTACCAGTTTTCGTAAGGAAAGGTTGTATGTGATACAATCAGAAAGGTTTTGTCGATCCTAAGGATGCTAAAAGGTATGCTAGCTCCAGCGATCCTTCCATGGACTAGAGCAAGCATCTTGGAGTCGGAATATATACTTTGATGGAGTAATCAAAGTTTATGGGTTTATACAAAGTTTGTTAGAAACTTGTATTTACAATAAAGTGAGTGGGAGCACTACAACATTTTTGATAAGTATATGTGGATGACATATTGTTGATCTGAAATGCTGTAGAATTTTTGGAAAGCATATAGGGTTATTTGAAAGGTGTTTTTCAATGGAAAACCTGGATTAAGCTACTTGAACATTGAGCATCAAGATCTATAAGGATAGATAAAAAACGCTTAATGGTACTTTCAATTGAGCACATACCTTGACATGATCTTGAAGGTGTTCAAGATGGATCAGCCAAAGAAGGAGTTCTTGCTTGAGTTGTAAGGTATGAAGTTAAGACTTAAAGCTCGACCACGGCAGAAGAAAGAGGAAGGACGAAGGTCGTCCCCTATGCTTTTGTCATAGGCTCTATACGGTATGCCATGCTGAGTACCGCACCTGATGTGTGATTTGCCACATGTATGGCAAGAGGGTACAAAGGTGATCTAGGAGTAGATCAGTAGATAGCGGTCAAAATTATCCTTAGAGGAATAAGGATATGTTTCTCGGTTATGGAGGTGATAAAGAGTTCGACGTAAAGAGTTACGTCGATGCAAGCTTAACACCTATCCGGATAGCTCTGAGTAGAGATACCGGATACGTATAATGGAGCAACAATTTAGAATAGCTCCAAGTAGAATAGTTATTTGAAATGGCTCCAAATATAGCGTAGTAGCTGCATCTACAAGATGACATAGACATTTGCGAAGTACATACGGATCTGAATGTTGCAGACCCGTTGACTAAAACCTCTCTCACAAGCATAACATGATCAAATCCAGAACTCTTTGGGTGTTGGTCACATGGGGATGTGACCTTGAGTGTTAATCACATAGCGATGTGAACTAGATTATTGACTCTAGTGCAAGTGGGAGACTATTGGAAATATGCCCTAGAGGCAATAATAAATTTGTTATTATCATATTTCCTTGTTCATGATAATCGTTTATTATCCATGCTAGAATTGTATTGATAGGAAACTCAGATACATGTGTGGATACATAGACAACACCATGTCCCTAGTAAGCCTCTAGTTAACTACCTCGTTGATCAATAGATGGTTACGGTTTCCTGACCATGGACATTGGATGTCGTTGATAACGGGATCACATCATTAGGAGAATCATGTGATGGACAAGACCCAATCCTAAGCCTAGCACAAAGATCGTTTAGTTCGTATGCTAAAGCTTTTCTAATGTCAAGTATCATTTGCTTAGACCATGAGATTGTGCAACTCCCAGATATCGCACGAATGCTTTGGGTGTGCCAAATGTCACAACCTAACTGGGTGGCTATAAAGGTACACTACGGGTATCTCCGAAAGTGTCTGTTGGGTTGGCACAAATCGAGACTGGGATTTGTCACTCCGTGTGACGGAGAGGTATCTCTGGGCCCACTCAGTAGGACATCATCATATGTGCAATGTGACCAAGGAGTTGATCACGGGATGATGTGTTACGGAATGAGTAAACAGACTTGCCGGTAACGAGATTGAACAAGGTATCGGATACCGACGATCGAATCTCGGGCAAGTACAATACCGCTAGACAAAGGGAATTGAATACGGGATTGATTGAATCCTCGACATCGTGGTTCATCCGATGAGATCATCGTGGAACATGTGGGAGCCAACATGGGTATCCAGATCCCGCTGTTGGTTATTGGCCGGAGAGGTGTCTCGGTCATGTCTGCATGGTTCCCGAACCCGTAGGGTCTACACACTTAAGGTTCGATGACACTAGGGTTATAGGGAATAGATATACGTGGTTACCGAATGTTGTTCAGAGTCCCGGATGAGATCCCGGACATCACGAGGATTTCCGGAATGGTCCGGAGGTAAAGATTTATATATGGGAAGTCCTGTTTTGGTCACCGGAAAAGTTTCGGGTGCTATCAGTAACGTACCAGGACCACCGGGAGGGTCCCGGGGGTCCACCAGGTGGGGCTACCTACCCAGAGGGTTGCGTGGGCCAAGTGTGAGAGGGGACTAGCTCCAGGTGGGCTGGTGCCCCCCCCCCCACCAGGGCCCATGGCAAAGAGAGAAGGGAAAAGGGGAAACCCTAGGCTCAGATGGGCCTAAGGCCCACCTAGTGGTGCGCCCCCCTCTCTCCCCCCTTGGCCGCCCCCTAGATGGGATCTAGGGCTGGCCACCACCCCTAGGGGTGGAAACCTAGGTGGGGGCGCAGCCCCTCCCTTTCCCCTATATATAGTGGGGTTTTGGGCTGCCATACACACGAGAACATCTCCTTCTTGGTGCAGCCCTACCCCTCTCCCTCCTCGTGCTGCTGCTGGACGGAGTCTTCCCCAACCTCTCCCTCTCTCCTTGCTGGATCAAGGCATGAGAGACGTCACCGGGCTGCATGTGTGTTGAACGCGGAGGTGTCGTCCGTTCGGCACTAGGATCATCGGTGATTTGGATCACGGCGAGTACGACTCCATCAACCCCGTTCACTTGAACGCTTCTGCTTAGCGATCTACAAGGGTATGTAGATGCACTCTCCTTCCCCTCGTTGCTAGATTACTCCATAGATTGATCTTGGTGATGCGTAGAAAATTTTGAATTTCTGCTACGATCCCCAACAGTTTCGGCCGTAGGAGGTCCGTTTCCTCCGTTGTGCGGTACGCCAGGCCTAGTTTCCATTGCCTCTTCCGTCCAAGCCCTCCCGATGAACACGACCACGCATTCCGTTCCGACCCATGAACACGACGACGACGATGTTTCTCTGTTCCGACCCAGCCATGTACACGAGCCCTCGTCGTACGTATGCGCGAGTAGGCATTCGAGACCCTGCCCGTATGTACACATACGTGGCCGTATTTTCCTTCTTGCACCCTGGCCGTTGTACGTACGTGTACATGCTACGTGCGCGCCTCTACTACGACACATGTGCGCCTCTACTACGACACGTGCGCGCTTCTACATCGACCAGTATGTACGTACACGTTCGCGACCAGATTGACAACGTTGCATACGCTTCGACCAGGTGGGTCCCGACTGTCAGGCACTTCCTTGCCTGCGAAGATGTAGCTGGTGGGTCCCAGCAGTCAGGGGCGAATCATTTTTTTGCCCGGACGCACTTCCTTGCGTGCGAAGATGTAGCTGGTGGGTCCCAGCAGTCGGGGGGCGGTGGGTCCCAACAGTCAGGGGGGCGAATCGTTTTGGTTTTTTTTTTGCCCGGACACACTTCCTTCAGTGCGAAGATCTAGCTGGTGGGTCCCAGCAGTCAGGGGGCGAATTGTTTTTTTACCAGGACGCACTTCCTTGCGTGCAAAGGTGTAGCTGGTGGGTCCCAGCAGTCAGGGGGAAATGTTTTTTTTGCTAAATGTGGTGGCCCGTCCGGTGGGTCCCTGCTGTCAGGTGGAGGAATCATTATTTACCGCGTAATAAGGAGGCACTTCCTTGTTGCCGCCGTGGGCCCAGTTGTCAGCCTCTCCACGTAGGGTCCACGTCCGATGGAAGTCGTTCCTTGACCACGTTGACCACGCCGCGCCGAGAGCACCAGGGCGGTGGACGACAGCGAGGCCTAGGAAGGGGACGACGCGGAGCCGGTGAAGACGTGGGAGTGGATGCCCACGCGGAGAGGAGTATGAGGGTTCACTCGTTCGGCTGCGGTGTGAGGCTGCCATCGCCGCAGGGCCTGGCCAGCGATGGGAATAGTAGGGGCGGTGAGGCCTCCGCGGCATCACAACCGGCCACGGGAGGCAGGAGCGGCGGCACGACTGGCGCTGCTTTGGGTGGCTGGAGCAAGAAGACCAGATGTTGAAGAAGCACTACGGCCGTTGGATGGACATCGTACGGTCACTGGAGCTAGAGTCGTTCATATTGACTAAGTTGACAAAGCACTTCGTCCCCATCAACTTAGTAGGCCGACAAGTCAGCCTCCCACCAAGGTGGGTCCCAGCTAGCCGAGGGAGTATTCATTTTTTTGTGCGTAATAAGGAGGCACTTCCAGTGGGTTCGAGCTGACAGCGGGGGGAACGTTTCGACTGTACGAGGCCTCGCCGTCGCCGGAGAATAACAGCAGGTGTGGGTGAGTAGAGGGATGGATAGGCCAGCGATGGGATACAGTGGGGCGGTGAGGCCTGCGCGGCAGCAGAGCCGGCCGTGTTGAGGAGGGTGCAGGCAGTCCCGCCCGTGCCTGTTTGAGCGGCTGGAGCAGGAAGAGCAGAGATTGAAGAAGCACGACGGCCGTTGGATGGCCATCCAACAGTCACTGCTTGTGCGTCAACCTTTTTTTTAGGAAAGCCTCAAATCTATGGGAAACAGCATACAGCCCATCTGCCATTATTTCTAATAATTTACAGACCATTTGCTAATTATTAAGGTTTTTTGGAGCCCATATTCTTTTTGTTAGCATTACAGCCCATATTGTGGCCACGGTTAAAAAATTATACGAAATTTTGCATATTTCGGTGCGGTCTGAACTGTTTTTAATCCCGAAATTTCGACTCACATTCAACTGATTTTAAAAATAAATGTATATCAATATAAAATCCAACAAATTCTCCACGCATAAAAATTAATGTAATTTCAAATCTCGAAATGAAAAAAATATATTTGAAACTAATTGTCGTTTTGATGTGTTTTAAAAATGTACAGCTCATTTCTCATTATTGATGGGCCATTTTCTCGGCCAGCCGAATGAAAGCTCTCCTCCTCGTCTTGAAAGATTTGCAGCCCAACAGGCCTGACAAAGCGACTTACTTGGCAAATCACAAAAAAACTGGGCTGTGGCCGTGGACCCAGCTGTCAGCCTCTCCATGTATAGTACTCTTCCGACGGAATGTCGTTGACCACGATGACCACGCCGCGCCGAGAGCACCAAGGTGGTGGACGACGGCGAGGCCTAGGAAGGGGACGACGCGGAGCCGGGGAAGACATGGCAGTGGATGCCCATGCAGAGAGGAGTACGAGGGTTCACTGGTTCGGCTGCGGTGTGAGGCTGCCGTCGCCGCAGGGCCTGGCTAGCGGTGGGAGTAGTAGGGGGCGATGAGGCCTCATCGGCAGCACAGCCGGCCATTGGAGGCGGGAGTAGGCGGTCTCCTCGGCGCTGGTTTGGGCGGCTGGTGCAAGAAGAGCAGCGATTGAAGAAGCAGCAGGACCGTTCGATTCAAATCCAACGGTTACTGCTGCTAGAATCGTTTGCTGACTAAGTTGACAAGCCCTGCGTACGCGTCAACTTAGTAGGCTCACAGGTTAGCCTCCCAACCGGTGCGCCCCAGATGTCAGTGGGAGGAATCATTTTTTTTCGCGTAATAAGGAGGCAGTTGATTGCGTGCGGCCAGGCCAGTGGAGCGAGTAGGGTGGGCCGGGGAAGCCTGCACGGCATCACAGTGGGCCACAAGAGGAGGGAGCAGGCAGTCCCGCCGGCGCTAGTTTAGGCGGCTGGAGCAGGAAGATCAGAGATTAAAGAAGCACGTCGGCCGTTGGATGGACATCCAACACTAACTGCTGCTAGAATCGTGTGTTCACTGACAAAGCCTTTCGTAAACAAGTCAGCCTCGAAATCTGTGGCGTGTACAGCCCATTTGCTATTATTTTTATATTTTTTACTCATTTTCTAATTCATATGGAATTTATTGCAGCCCGTTTTCCATTTTTTGAATTGCTGGCCATTTTCTGGTCAGTACCAGGGTCAAAAAATTAACAAAATATGTGGGAAATTTTGGAAATTCGCAAATTTTTGCTGGGGAACGAAATATTCTTAATCCAAAAATTAATAGCCATAGTAAAACAAATTTAAAAATAAATTAGTACTATGTCATGTTAAATCCCATGAAATACGTATAAGATATCAGTGAAGAACAAAAACAAAAAAAGAAACTTATATCCCATTTGCTATAAATTATTTGGAATTTTCAACCCCTTTTGATATTACTTTTAACAGACATTGACCATACTCTTAAGCCAGGCCGGAATGCATGCCTCCTAGTCTTGAAGGATTTGCAACCCAGTAATTTGGAGAAAACAAATAGGCCTAGCTTGGGTATTCTTCAAAAAGAAATACTGGGCTAGCTATTTTCCCAAAGAACTGGTGCATGAGCATTTAGCTTTATTTTATTTTACTTATTTATGTTTAGGGGACCATGAGCATGTACCTGGGCCGGATTCATGTGAGAGCCTCCCTTCCAGTTAATTATGGGCTTCTCTATTGGGCCTTCATCAGTGGGCTGCATGTTATCAACAAGTGGAAAATGTGTTCCGAGTTTCAAAAAAAATGTGTTCCGTACGATAAATAGTATGCGCTACGTACGGTACGGGGCACTAAAGGATCGAACCGTGCAACGACTTCCAAAACATTGTGTTTGTCGTTCTAACAACACATTTATTCAACCAACAGACGAAATATACTACTGATTGTACATTGAAAACAGCAGCAGCAGCAACCAGGGCTGGGGGTGCAACAGAAGCAGTAAGCAGGCCAGAAGAGTGAAGACGCAGCTCTCTCTTCCAAACCAAACATCAGCCATCATTACAAAAGGGCTACCAAAAAAGAACAAGTGTATGCATCAAACTAAATAAAGTTCTCCAGTCGAAAAAAAACTAAATAAAGTTCCTACTACACCAAGTGTACGCATCTAACTAACTGGCTCAGTTAGACGTTACTATTTATTAAGCTGTGGAGATTGGCTGACGGCTTGAACCAGATGGGTGCCTGACGGGGGAAACTCCAGCCAGCAGGTCGAAGTCTGATACTTGCGACCCTCTCTCCTACTTTGGGCTGCAGAGCGTGGCGGCACATATCAGGGTATGGTGCATGCAGAGACGCATGGTACGCTGTGTACACACAGTTTTGCCTGATGAACGAAACCGCGCTGCCATCATGATCCTTGCCGTCGGTTATCTCCTGGTTAATCGGATAATTCAGTCCGACAAACAGAGAGCGTGTACCAAGGCTACTTACCAGCCTCCAGTCAAAAATTCCTGAAGGCCCAGAGAAGCTGGGATCCTGCTCAAAGACCTTGCAGTGACTGTGATTGTATTCCGCGAAACAACACGTCCGGTACGTGCGAACGATCATCAATCTTTCGCCGTCGTCTGATCGAGCCAGGAACCACCTGCAACTGCCATGCCGCTTTTCTTTGAAAGGTTCTGGGATTAGGAAGGGTAGGGACACCAGGCGGCCTACAACATCATATCAAGTTGGAGTCAAATAAAAAAGGGCTCTTGGTTTAGTTAATCTTAAGAACAGCATGTTATGAGCATGAATATTTTTTCAGCAAATGTTGACAGTAATATAAGCAAGCCATCATGATATCATAGGAAAGTAACATACTGCTGTAACAGCCGTTTGTAGCGATGACTGGAGTAGGCCAGCAATACGTCCAGCCATAGAAGGAGTCGACAGCGTAAATGAAGCCCTTGTGTTCAATTGCATCAGAGAACCATGGAGGATGTATGATCCTGCGATGGACGTGCAGATTTATCCACTTACCGCAGTGACCTGTCAGATAGGCGAGACCGCGGTTGAAGAACGCAATTAGCCTGAAGTCTTTATAATTCGCAGATCTTGTGGGCACTTGGCAGATTACAACCTTGAGCAAATCAAACTTGGTATCATGTTGGCTACTGTAAGATTCCGAGTATTCTGGGCCGCGGTGCCAAAGCAGTGCAGTGTTAATCGAAGGAAGGGGGATCAATCGCCGGGTGTAGACCTCCACGAGCATCCAGCTGCCGCGACCGTCGACGAGCACCATCCAAGACGTGTTCATGCCGACCCAGTACATACCGTTAATGTAGTTGAGGCTGACGGGGATCGGATCGCAGTCAAGGGGGTTGATGCTCGCCACCCTACGATCGTTATGCTGCGTGACACGCCGTTTCTGAAGATCAGGCGGCATCAGCAAGCAAGGAGCTGGCTTAAAAAGCTCCGGCCTGAGGGCTTTGAGTAAACGGTACAGCCCCGACGAGCACGCGGCGAGCGGCATGGTACTGAGATTGTCCACACGCGAAACAATGAGCTTGATTACCTCTGTGGGGAGCGAATTCCAGCCACTCTTTCGGCGGACGCTGCTCGGTTCTGCCATTGTTAGTGCTTGGGTTTCGGACGAGGGGGGAGGCGCCTTAGCGGGGATGGAACATTGGACGAGATTATGTGCGGACAAAGATGGAGAAGCGAATATGTGCTGCGGGAAGTGGACAGGTGATGATGACTACAGCACGCCGCTTGACTTACGAGACACATACCAGCAGCGTAGGGTCATGTCGATGCCAGACAACTTGCTTGAGTGATCACAGTACTGGTACTCCCTGCAGTGCTATGCCCTAACTTGCTTGAGTAGAGTAGTAGAGTAGGACTCTGCTCTACTACTAGCACCGGAGGAGTAGTATATTCTAATCTAAAATAGTTACAAACTTCAATGCCCGAGCGTGGAACGACTACGAACCGTGCTCAAAGACCGTGTCTACGTGGTGTTTGGACATGGGCGACAACCTCAACGCCAACGGTGCTGCTCCCGTTGCACCGTATGTGTTTCTGTCCTTCCTGTTCGAAATCGTGGTAGAATTCATGTTTCTACTCTGTATCCTACTACTATGCTAGTCCACATTATTAGTTTCATCTCTGTTATAGCCGTCATGATTTATTTTGTGCTTATTCGGATTAAATCTCGTAGTAACTTGCTCATATATTCAACTGGCGCAACGTCCCCTACAGCCACTCCCGTTTCATGGACGGCCTGGTCGATGTTGGAATTTTGCTAGTAGGCCTTTATAAGGTGAGCTCTTCTACCACTTGTATGAGCATGAGAAGAGGAGACCTACACGCGTGGGCGGCGACACTGGCTACGCCGAGCATACTTGGACTCTGCGGAGCTGGGACTTTCCCGCCGATGTGGACATGGAAAACCCATGGTGTTATTTGGACTCCAACAATGTGCACGGGGACTCCAAGGAGGTTCACCTGGACATCTGCATTTTCAAGTTAAATGTTGATCATTAGTCTTCGCTCAATGTAATCCGCTGTCTAAGCATGTGGAGACTTCCATGCATGATCTTGCTCTATTGGAGTATCGCGCATGAATAAAAGTGTATCCATTTATGGTTTAGTCTAGAATCTTCCATGTATGAATTTTTACTACAGTACTGGTGAAAGACTTATGATGAACCATTTCTTACATATCCTCTGCCCCCTCCCAAGTCATCCTGATTTAATCCCTCCGTCTAGGTGTATAAGGGCATGGTTAATACTTAAATAGTATAGCCAACTGTTGGCTACAAGAAAGTGCCATGTCATCTGTAGCCAACATGTATAACAATGGATACTCAAAAACTAATTCTTGAAGATCATTTCCTGCAAAGCACAATAAGAGTTATTTCTTCACAAGTTTTGGATGCAGGTTGAACAGTTGAACGCTTTTGTTTGCAAAAGATACTTTTTATCTATTTCACCCGGATGTTTGTGAGCTCTAGAGATGAAATAATATCCGAACAAACCTATCCAAATGAACTAACCGAGGCATCTCCATCTTAATTTTCTCTTGCAAGTCGTGCGTGGTCCCTTCATCGTGAAAATGCTCTGGCCGTCGCATTGATTTGCATGCATGGATAGCACCACCATATTTTCAAAGGAGGAGCGAGCTCTATATTTCAGCCAAGGCATGCATGATTTGAGGAATTATGGTTGGGCATGCATGTAGAAAAGGGAGGAGAGTAATTTGCATGCGAGGGATTAAAGGAAGGGAGGCCAGCGGCTAGGCATTCAAAGGAGGCTGCATGCAAGATTACACGGGATCCAGATACTAGTCCCAAAACCAGTTCCTCTTTTTGCGGACATGCCTTGGTACGAAAGATTGACAAGTTAGGCCCTGTAAAAATGGATGGAGGGAGTAGTAGTACGTGTAGAGGGCGGCGCTGCACGGGAGTCTCACCTCTCACCCCGCTCGTGGCGCGGCAGTAAAGCCGTCATATCACAAAACCCAACCACTCCCAGTAATAAGTGGCCTGGTAAAATAAACGGACAAGCAACCATCACATCCCTCCGTCTTTTTTGCATTTCATCTCTCTGCATTTACTTTCTCCGGTTCATCTCGCACACTCGATCCCTAGCTACTACTCCTAGGGCCAGTTCTTTTGGCGGCTTCCCCAGCTTTTCCCACAAGACTAGTCACAGTGGAGAGTAACAATAAGGCGCCTCACTCATTTATTTGGGCTTCTAAACTACTATTCCGTCCTGGTTTATTCCTCACCATTGTAATTTGTGCTAAATTTTGACCAAAGATTTAACTGGTTTTTCCTCACCATTGTAATTTGTGCTAAATTTTGACCAAAAATTTGACACAGATTACAATGGGGACCAATAAACCAGGACGGAGGTAGTAGTTATGGGATTACTAATCTAGAAGCCTAAAAGAACTGGCCCCTGGTACTCCTACTAGTAGTAGTACTCAAGTTGGAATTCCAATTGCACGGCACAACCTGTTAGGCAAAAAATTCGATACAGGGTGTAGGAAGCGGTTTGGGAATTTGCATGCCTTTCCAACCAGTGAGATACTCCGTACAAAGTACGACAGAGAAATAACCACAGAGAAGGAAGCTAAAAGTAAACAATCAAACGAGCATTTTTGCATTTGTTTTGCATTGAATCGTTTCACAAGCTTGACTAGTGCTGTTTTTCCACTTTTACAAAAACCGCATCGTAATGTTAAAACGTGCATTTGCACGTACATAAGTAATAGTAGTACTCCCTCCGTCTAGGTGTATAAGTCTTCCCTCCTTCTTGGTCACGGTGCACAACCGAAGATGACTTATTGACCTGGACGGAGGGAGTAGCACAGTCTGCAAGCATATATCGAGAGAGACGTGTAGTGTGATAGTATATAGTAAAGTTTGTGCTATATGCACGTACTTGCAAAATGCGTACGAATACACAAGGTTTCCAAACTTTCCCTTTTACATACTTAATTAAGGACGCTAAAAATTCCTGAACGTTCGGGATTTATCATTTGCGTCCCAAAACTAATGAGATCGCCTTACGAAACAAAAATTATACTCCTCCTAAAAGCCACGGCGCTCGCAGGAGCGCTTGCGGCGCGCCACGAGTGCCCTGGTGCGCGGCCGTTTCCCAGCGCGCCGACACAACGCCTCTTCCTCAGCCTCGCAACTCGCGAGGTGCTGATTGGCGGCTTGCCGGCGGGCGAGCGCGATCTCACCGGTGTGGTGATCCGGCGCCAACAGGTACTCCTCCTCGCTGGAAGCGTGCACCCGGTCCACGTACCGCCAAGCGTAGATGAGGCGCTTGGGCCCGACTGCACTCAGGGCGTCGGCACGGGCGTCCTCCGCCACCCTCACGGCCCTCGCACGAGCCTTCTGCCAAAGAGCCAATTGCCTGACTCTCTCGGACGCGACATAGGCCTCCCAGGCAGCTTGTTCCGCGGTGCGCTTCTCTTCCTCGGCCTTCTTCTCCGCCTCTATTTTGGCGCGCTCTGCTGGAGGCAAAGCCTCCCACAAGGCGACATCCATTTCTTTCCAAAGCTCCTCAAGGCTGGGGGGCTCGGCGGGCGGCGCGGCGTTCTCCTCGTAGCGGGGAGCCGACGCGTCCTCCGGCGCGCGTGCTGGCGAGATTGGGAACGCCGACGCGTCCACCTCGACGCGTCGCGGCGAGGAGCGGAACGCCGACGCGTCCTCCTCGACTAGTGGCGGCGAGGAACGGAACGGCGACGCGTCGCGTAGCGGCGAGGAGCGGAACACCGACGCGTCCTCCTCGACTAGTGGCGGCGAGGAACGGAACGGCGACGCGTGACCGTCCGCGCGGTGCTGCGAGGGGCTCCTAGGGCTTGGGAGGGGCGATGCCATGGTGGTCGACGTGAGAGGGAGGGGGAGGAGATAGCGATGAACGTGAACGTGAGGGGGAGGAGATAGCGATGTCGTGGGAGGCGCAGTATTTATAGCGAGCAATGGCACACCTACGTAAGATATGGACTGAGCTGCACTGACTTAACTGCAGGTCCAGTTGCGTCACTGACATGTGGGCCAGACCCATGTTGGGCCCATATGTCAGTGACCGAATGCACCTGCAGTTAAGTAACAGCTACGTGGGCATATTTGTTGGAGTAAATTACGGGGGAGCGAAGGGGTGGAAATATTGCTGGTCACAACGGATTGGACGAGCGTGGGGGAGGAGAGTCATGCATGCAGATTTTTTCACACGGGGTGGAGTGGTGGGACCGCCGGAGGGAGAAGGAGAGTTTGGCAGGCATATTATTTCCACACATGGAGAGGAAAAGATTTGGAGACGAACGGGCTTCCTGCAGGTATGGGGAACGGTGCATAATAAGTCATCTTGCATGCCGGGCTAGGTATAGTCTCAAGTCATTAAAAACAAACACGCCCCACACATGTTCATATTTCAAGGTGCACTAAATTATTGCATGCGATGATTAAGGCTGGCCATAATGGTGGTATCTTAGCACACGGGAATAGCAAACATGCTGATGTGGCAAAGAATTAAAGAAGAGAGGGGGGTTAGAGTAACTAGTGTTCATGCATGCATTGGTAAACACATTTTTTTGTGGAGAACGACAGCACTAGTTGAGTACTTTTGCAGACTTCAAAAACTATTCCACAATGTGTCAACATTCACAATGTCAAATCAATATTTTTACACTCATTATAAAACGTAGTTCTTATACTCATTATAATCAGTACTCCCTCCGTCTAGGTGAGCAAGTCATCTTAGATTGTGCACTGTGACCAAGGAGGAGGGGAAAACGAGAGATCTTAATGTTTATTTGCTAATTAATAGCATTGCATGCAATGAACTAACCACTGCATGTCGTGTTTGGTAGTCTCAAGTCATTAAAAGCATGCACACCCACATCTCCTATTGGTTGATATGTCAAGAAACAAGAAACGAGGTAGAAGTTAATGCACCGCGCCTAAGTGTTTTGGGAATATTGTATCGAATGAGTGTACTGGTGTGGCTGGTTAATTAATATAAGGTGGTGTTCAAAAAAAGTATAAATTTGGTCAAACACTTTGCAAACGGTTGACGGGAGTAAAAAGGACGAGAGGGAGTATCATGCATGCGGAGTAGGCAAAAAAATTGCTTGTCTAAAAAAAGGCAAAAAAATTGCTCATTTATAGCCGGTCGAAGTCTCCAAGGGCGCGACCGCGCGAGGGAGGCGAAGGTCGTGGGAGGCGCGACGTTTGACGGAATTAAGTGAAGTTACATCCACGCGCCGGCATGGCGTGCGAACAGGCAGAAGCTATACCGTCAGGCCTACGATATGGGTCTAGTAGACATGACATCTAGTGGGTCCCGCATAGTTCTCGAGAACTCTTTGGGGGCTTGCAGCCGTTTATCCACCGGGCAAGCCAGCAACCCCACGCCGTTCGCACGCCCTACTCGTCCCCGTCTTCTACCTTACAACAGTTCGCTCCCAGTCGTCCCGTCCTTTCACATTAGTTCGCTCCCAGTTTTTTTTGCGGGGTACAACAGTTCAACTTCTCCTAACCCTCCTCCAAAATCCATGGCCTCCCAAATCTCCATGGTCGCCGCTGAGTACCAGGTTAGAGCCATCACCGGCGATCAGTTCA
This sequence comes from Triticum aestivum, assembly GCF_018294505.1. Classification (NCBI taxonomy): domain Eukaryota; kingdom Viridiplantae; phylum Streptophyta; class Magnoliopsida; order Poales; family Poaceae; genus Triticum; species Triticum aestivum. Next base: position 390,629,569 of record NC_057797.1, on the reverse strand, counting down.
TCGTCATCTACACACGTGGATCCGAGACGGTGAAAGCATGGCTTGCTCGCTTCCTACGCATGTTCAACAGTTCAACGGATGAGTGGGTCGCTGGGCTAGATGTTGAGTACACCACAGTCCTGGGACGAGAGAAGGATCTAAAGGACGAAGAGAGGAAGAAGCCCGCCGTGATCCAGGTTTGCGTACATAACGTTTGCTTGGTCTACCACATATGCCATGCCGACGTTGAGTGCCAGGATTTTAAGAACTTCCTCAAGGACAAAAGAGTGAAATTCGTTACTGTAGGCTTTAAGAACGACAGTGACGTCCTGCGTCGGATAGGTCTCGTTGTAGGCCAGCCCTTCGATCTCCAGAAGGCAAGCCTGGTGTCCTCCTCTCAACCTTCAATGCTGACCCTGGCAGCAGCCATGATTGATCCTTCGTACGCTAAACTGAAGAAACCTCATCACGAGTTTCATCATGCATGGGAGTCGAAGACATTAGATGAAGATCACATCCTGTACGCAGCAATGGATGCCTACCTTTGTTTAAATATCTACAAGGGTTGGATGAAGAAGCAGAGCTCAGTGTCCGGTTCAAGCAAAGAAGCGTCGGCGAAGAGGAAGAGGAAGAGGGACGAGGACGAAGTCGAGGACGTGGACTCGGACTCCAAATAGGTGGCAGTGCCGTCGCTCATGCTGGTTCTACTCCAGTGTCAAGCGGACTAGTTGCTTATTAGTTTATTTTCAAGGGTGTGTTGTGCTGAGGCCCCAGCAGAACTATGTTTATGTTCTTTCTCGTTATTTGAACTCTTTAGTACGTACAGTAGTACTAGTACTATGTCTTACTACTGTTCTTCTTGCAGTTGGTACTACTGCTCGTATCTTCGTGTTCCTACTGTACTTAATACGTTCGTACTAGTAGTATAATTTGGGTCAGTCGATTTGTGAAAGAAGTTCGACGGAGCGAAGGAAGAAGACGGCAGAAGAGGTGGAAGAAGCCCTTCTAGCCATCCATGTTGCATCAAACGGCTCACATGAGTCGACTGACCCAAATTGCTCCTTCAGATTGCAGGATCCACGTGGCATTCAAGGTCTCGAAGGTAGATTCCGCGTCCGCACCCGGTTTGCGGGCTCGACGCGCGCGCGACCGGCTTCCGCCGCGACAGCCACCATGCGCGCCTCCTCCGCGCGGGCGGAGACGACAATGACACGCTAGTTCCTCCTCGCCGGCGTGCTGGAGCACGCGCTCGTCCTCCTCTTCGTACGCTGCGTGCATAGACGCGGCTCCACCAGCTGCTCGCGTGCTTGGCAGCGCGGCGGCATCGCGAGGAGGGACTGCAGACGACGTGAGCGGGCGAGCCTTCGGCTTCATGGCACAGGGATGGCGGCGACACGGCGGTGATGGGCGAGAAATTGTTGGCCGGAGCAGGCGGGCGCCGGCATGCGCAACGGCGGCGGCGGCATATTGATGAGTGCGCGTGTGGGAGCTTACTTTAGTTTTAAATATAAGGTTGGTCAAACTTAAAAGAAAACCGTACTAGTACACGTAAACATTAGACTTAGGCAGCGCTTTTATTAGTTAGTACCACAGCCACGATACGGAATCCTGTGCAAGCGCGTGAACCGCGGCCGCGCGGTCGATCGAACGGTGCGTCACCGTGTCGCGCTCGAAGGACATCCACCGAACCTTTTTGTGTGTGTGAAAACAATCCTCGAGTATTACTCAACTTTTTTTCCTGTGAAAGTTCTTGACGCTGCAATATTTCCATATATTTGAATTTAGCTGCAGTTCGTGTTTATTTGGATTTGGACGTTTTAGGTGCGCCCTAGTTTTTTTAATACTGATTTTGTGTGTGTGACTGAGAGAGAACGTGTGTATGTGTCCATATGTGTGTTGTGGCGGAAGGGCAATGTGGAGACGGTGTGCGTGTGATACAGACATAGAGAGGTGTGAATGTGCAAATGATCATGCATGAGTGAGACATAGACAGATGCCGATACGTTGTGTATACATGAGAGAACGGTCTTCTAGTTTACTTGTGTGTGTGTGTGTGAGAGAGAGAGAGACAGAGAGAGGAGCATCCGTAACACAACAACCATCTCTCTCGATTCGTCCGTCCCTCGCACGGTTGCATGCAACACATGCATCAACGCGCACATTTTGACACCCTGACCCGGCCCCTGCCCACCTCAAGGCCCGCACAATCTCTTTGTGAATACCCATTTCTCTCCTCAGGTTTGTTTTCTCTCAATATCTGACACACACACACACAGAGACACACGCAGCACAACACACACACACACACTCCCCCGAGCACACAATTCATCCCCATCCAAGGTTATACGGCGACCACTCTCGCTTGTGCTTCTTTGCACCCCAACATGCACAACACCTCAATCTTCAAAGAGGGCAACGAGCAGATCGAAGACGGCGACCACACCGCGCTAGAGAATGCGGGGTCATTTGGAAGCAGGGTGATGTGACGACGGCTGACTGACTCCTCCCCCCGCCCTCTCTCTCTCTTGCCCAAAATTACCAATCCCTCTCTCCCCCGCACAAAATTATCAATCCCTCAACCCACGAGATCCTTCCCCTCTCGTCCATGTTTTTCCTGCTCTCTCATCAAACATGTTGTCTCTTCTCCTTCCACGTATACAGAATCCAGATGCACACGCATCTCATGTATATTACATGTATGCATCTTTCTCACAGACCTAACTTCTTCCTCTCTCTTTCTATCTCTCTCTCTCTCTCTCTGTCTCGTTAGGTTTGATTCCTACTCTCTCGTCCACATGCATACAATCTTTCCCGCCCTATCTGCTCCATCTTCAAAAGCTCTCTCTGCACGTTTCATTCACACATTGGGATATGTCAAAATGTTGCTTCTATAATGGCTGATGTAGAGTTATGGTTGTTCTTGTTGCATCCTACAAAGTAATAACTATGAAATGCATTTAGATTCTCATTTGACTGGGATTATGTGAGTTTGAGCATGTTGTGAAGTACTCCCTCCGTCCGGAAATACTTGTCATCAAAATGGATAAAAGAGGATGTATCTAGATGTATTTTAGTTGTAGATACATCTCTTTTTATTCATTTTGATGACAAGTTTTTTCGGACGGAGGGAGTACTATAGACCTTGTATACATCTTGGGATTCGACAATGATTGTAACTATTGAATTGTATAGACCATTACATTCGAAGTCAATAGCCTAATATATTTATTTCACAATTTCAACAAATGATTAGTTCACTACAAACTAAGAAAACAAATGTGTACTCCCTCCGTTTTTATTTAAGTCCGCGTATTAGCATTGGTCAAAGTCAAGTTTTGTAAACTCTCAGAAAGCTTATAACAAAAAATATTAACATATACAATAACAAATAAATACCATTAGATTCATTATTGAATGTACTTTCACATCATACATATTTGTTATGGTAAATGTTTATATTTTTCTATAAACTTGGTCAAACTTTAGGAAGTTTGACTTCGGTCAAACCTAATATGCAGAGTTTACTACTACTACTCGCTAGTTGCTTAGCCGAATCACTCAACACGCCACACGGGGAGTCCAGTGTCACAAAATTTTGAGGTCGGCGGGAAAATCTCCCGCGACCCTGATTCGAGCAGTGGGAAGTTACCATCATAGCCTTCGGAACAGGCCTACAGATGACGCTTGGTAGGGGGCTGTTTTCGTAACTTCAGGTTCACCCTACCCAGCCAACCCCACCCCGGCACCCAGAGTAGTACACCTGAATACTCCCCATTTTCTATCCCCACCGCAAAATAGACTTCTCCACGGCACCGCAGCCTTCGTGCTCCTCCCCTTTACATCGGCGCACTCGTCCACCGCAGCGCATCTGCCTCATCGACGACCTCGTACGCCGCACTGGAGCCGGTCCACCGTCGTCGTCGTACACGGAGCCTCTTCCCCGGCATCGTCTTCCACGGTCTCGGATCTGCTTCCCGGAAGCCGACGCCAAGCGCAGAAGTACCACCGTCGTGGACAATGAACTGACTCCCGTTGCCGACCATGACTCACAGAGGCCGCCGCGACCATCGTTCTCCTCCTCGATTGGTAATGTGTGTATTGAATCACTTAGCAGTACATGTGCAGTTTCATACCTACCCTTCAAATTTCCTGGGTGCTATTGTTCCCGTAAAAGTAATTGGTTATAGCCTCCATTGTCCAACAGAATATCAGCTTGTAATTGTGCGTCGCTCCTGTATCGCGCTGTGCTTGGGTAGGTTTTTCATCTGCAACCAGTAGTGTGGCAAATGATGGAAAGGTTTTTAGAACTAGCAAAATGCCCATGCGTTGCACGCATCAAGATGCATTTGTATGAGTAGTTTATCTTGTTGGAGATGCTCTAACATGGCAGACGAGTGCTTTAATGTTGCCCACAAGATGCGCGAGTATTACTAGTAGTATATTTTTCTTGCCATGTTGAGATTTTAAAACCACGAGTGCGAACATGCAGAGGAGCAATGAAGACCAAACACGGGATATTCGGGACATCTTCAAGGAGCGTGGCAAGTTAAAGAGGAGCTGCACCGAACCTGTAAAACGAGCTTTGGTAAGTAACACCCTTTCAATTACTTTCGTGTAGCCTCGTGTTCTTCGATGTGTATATGTTGTAGTTTCTGTTTCTCTTAAGCGTGGTGTTCTTCGATGTGTAATAAGAAGAGTCTTAATCGTCCTAATGCTTTCGTTTTTAGCTTGATGTAGGAAGTGGGTGTTCTCACCTTGTAGTCTGTTTTTATTTATTTTTTCCTTTTGAATTCACTTCTCCGAGTTCTGTTTATCTGGCTTCTACTAAATGGATCTAGGTTGCTCTGAGTATTGATCTAAAAAAGAAGTAACTTCATGTCAGGATGCAGTTCCTGCGAGGAGGGAAGTATGGTCAACCTCGAGATCATGTTTCCAAAATGAGGCTGGATTACACACAAGGTGCCAGTTCCCTAATGATGCTGGATTAGACACAAGGTGCAAATTCCCAGATGATGCTGGATTACACACAAGCCAGGTGGAGTCGTCAGCTGTTCGTGTCCTCGTGGCATTAGTAAAGGCTGAAAGAAAGCGTGCAGCAGCCCTTGAGAATGTAGCTGAGTTCCTGAAGAAGCGAAAAGAGCAATCAGATGCTCTCTTCACCCAAGCCAAAGAAGAGATGGAAGAAGCCAGAAATAAGCTAGCAGAGGCAGAGCAGGCTAGGCGTCTCCTGCTATCTAAAACTGTTGTCAATACAAAATTTCCTTCATAATAGCTAGGTTCAAATGTTTATCCAGTCAGCATGCCTGTTGTGATGTCCGTGCATCTACTGATGTGGCACAAAATGTTTTTTTCGGGTCATGTAATAACAGCAATTACTTTCCAAACAATAACAGACGAAGCATTGGACATGGTATAGTTCACGCGCAAGCCCGACATTCCAAGTTCAACTTCCACATCAAACTCATGTTCACAGATATCTGCACATTCATACATAATGTCCACAACCATGTTTCACTTCAAAGCCAAAAAAATGTGAGGAGAGTTATAAATAAAGAAAATCCTCTACTAGTTCCTGCTACCAGTGCGAGCACAACAAGTCAAGACCATGCGTAAATTAATTATATTTTAGTCATTTTTTGTGTTCTAAAATGCCTGCCGGCTCGCGGAAGGACGTGTTGCCGGCACACGCGCGGATTCAATGAAGGCAGGCGGGGCAGTCTTAAGCTGGTTGCACGCGGCGAGGAGGCGTGCTCAGCCGGGCCTGCAGCGAGTGCGGCCCTCTTGGCCGGCGCGCCGGTTCAATGCCTGCGCTATGAGAGGTCGCGTCCGTGTCAGAGCAATCACTCCCTCCAGTCGTTTTTTGTTTGGGTATAACAAAATCTCGTTTTCCATTCACATTTTACAAGTAAAGTTCGTGGACAAACTTTGACCCAAAGTACGATGGGGACTAGTAAACCAGAATGGAGGTAGTAGTTTTTTTAATCGAAGAAGGGTTTCCCCTTCCGATTTTCATTAAAGAAAACCAGCATCTAAATCTAAACCATAGTATTTGCCCTAGAACTACCAGGTTCAACATCTCGCAACATAAACCCATACAACCTCCATCGAAAAAAACAAACCATACAACCATACGCCAAGGAGGTACGTAGTACTATGAATTCCATTTTCGCTCCATACCAATCGTTCTAAAAACTACTTACTACTTATAACGCGCCATTGAAAATCGGAACTCTTAACCCCGCTAAAAAACGATATTTTAAACGTGGCTACTCGATCTGTGGCAACTGGCGAGCCACCGCGCTCCAAGTCGTTCACCTGTGGTCCCGACCATCAACTCCTACGGATCAAATTATCACGCGAGCTGACTATTCCTACAAAGGTGCTCCACCACGTACCCGGTACCCGCGAATGCAGCAATCGTGCCCCTAGGGTTTTAGAGTTTATTTGTTAACGTCGCCTTTACGTAACACTCATGTGTGCGAGACAGCGAGAGGCCGACTGCGTGCGTGCGCCTCTTCTCTTCGTATATGTACTCCACCATTTGTCTGGTGTCCAAAAAATTATAATAACTACTAGCAATGTGCCAATGCGTTGCCACACGATCAAAGTAGATTAATACAGTGGCGGAGCTAGATGCAGATTACGCCTAGGGCTGTGCTATGTTGAGTGATAAACTTCTATGATTTTCTATGCTTTGCATGAAGAAATTACAAAGGAAGTTGTTTCTAGGCCTGGGGCTATAGCCCTAGCTGCCCCAGGCCTGTCTCCGCCACTGGATTAATACATATTCACCGATTTGATAGAAAAAAGTCTAGCTTTGAAATACGTATATCACTAAAAATATGTTATGTTTCACTCAAAATATATTCCTTTGGCGGTTTTGATGAGATAAGGGAGGAATGTTGTTGGTTTCAAGATTCGAGAAGTGGTATATGTCTAATTTCTACTCTTACTAGCAAGATGCCCGTGCGTTGCACGGAACATCAGGATCTTGTGGGAGAAAAGGATGAACGAGGGAAGGCCTTATCTGCAAATGTGGTGAAGAGTGCGGGTAAATTGCCATATTTTCCTTCCTATCCGTCAGATATAAATCAGACGACCTACATTGCAGGATGGCAGGCCCACCATCATCACCAACTCTATTTTTTATCCCTACTCTTATAATAAGCATTGTCGGTGATGATCGTGTGCCTGCCATCCTGCAATATAGGCCGTCCGATCTATATCTGACGGATAGGAAGGAAACTATGGCAATTTTGCAAAAAGATACCCACACCCCTCTCCACATTTGCAAATAAGGCCTTCCCTCGTTCATCCTTTTCCCCCACAAGATAAACTACTCATACAAATGCATCTTGATGTTCCGTGCAACGCATGGGCATCTTGCTAGTTGTTGCAAAAAGCCCATGTGTGTGTGAGAGAGAGGGCGAGTGGAGGAGGACGGAGTGCATGTGTGACAAAGACACAAGGAGTGTGTGTGCGATAGGTATCAGCTTAAAATGAGGCGATAGTGTGTGTGTGCACGATCGAGAGGGCGTGTCTCAAGAAGGGAAGAAAAATCTACATAGATACAAGGAGCGGGAGAGAGACATGTATGCGATGGTGGAAGCACGAGTGTGCGGGTGTATAAACCTATCTAGAGGCTAGCTAGTCGATAAATGTTTGTGAGAGAAATACGAGTCGGGGTGCGAAAGCGAGAGTTTTGTGTGTGTGAGAGAGACGGTAGTCGGGAAGGGGAGTGGAAGCAGGAGTTGTGTGTGTGTGTGTCTGTGAGAGAGAGAGAGGAGACGGTAGTCGGGGTTGTCTGATCGGTAAACAAATGAATAATGTCAGTCTGGGATGGAGACGAAAAGGAGACCGCAACAAATGTTGTGTCTACAGGAGAGATAGAGAGAGTAATTTTAGTGGTATGAGTCATATGTAGAGACATATAGGGTGTGTGAGAGAATCCCATAGAGAGAAAGACAAAGTGAAAGACGAGTGGAGACTGTGTGTTTGGCGGTGAAAAAGAAAGCTTAGGTACCGAGTGATACCAGAGAACAGTAGAGACGTGAGAGATAATGAAAACCGTGTAATGTATAATGATAGGGAGAGTGTGACACTTCTCAAGGGAGACCTCGAGAGACCATGTTTGCGAGGATAGGAGCAACATGAAGTGAGCGTGCGGGTGAGCTGGAGAAAAGAGAGTGATAGCTACCTGAAGGAGCATGCATGCGAGAGAGATGGGCGTGAAAGGAGTGAACAAAAAAGGGATTCAAATATTTGAATTCGAGATGATGATACATGTAATCCATACTCGAACCAAAATTGATCTATCAAACATGCATACTCATATGAATTCACGCACATCTATGTTATTTAATATGTAGATATTACTGATCCATACATTTTAGTAGAACATAATTAGGTTAAATTTTTTCGAATTCAACCTTAAGATTTCGAGATCGTTGTATTTGTAAATCATATTATACATATAAAGGAGCAGAATTCTTTGTTGTGCTTTTGAAAGTATATATAAAAAATGATGTATATAGAATGTAATTCCAATTGAAAATGGATCCCGCCCGAAAAAATAGAATACAAACGGGATTCGAATTGAGTTGGCACGGTAAACGTGCACTCTGCAAAATTTGAACGAAGCGGGGAAAGTCGCAGTAACCGCCCGAAACCAAAATCTGCGAGATGGAAATCACTACTGCCTATCCCTGCCACGCAAAGCCTATATGCTGGATTTCTATAGGTTTCGATAGGGGTAGGTTTGTAATTTCACCCAAACGTGACGTAACCGCCTCTCACCCGGATTCATACACGGTGGGCGCCAAAACACAGTGTGTCCTCGGCCGAAATCGACTCCCTCCCCGATTCATATTCATACACGGTGGGCGCCAAAAACAAACTCTCGTCGGCAAATATTCGGTGTATGCGAGATTACCGTCCTATCCCCAACCGACTAGTGTTGCTGTGATGTAGTAGAAATTTGAAACGGGGGCTAAGTTTGTAAATTTCCTCGCATTTGAGACAAGCGCGCCCTGAATACATGGTTCCCCCCTTCCTCTCTACCTCCCTTTTCCCCATTCGTACTCCGTGGGCGCCAAAACACCCTCTCCACCCCACCCTCCTCCGTCCGCCGCCGCCGTCCGCCACCCCATCCACCGCCGTCCTCCTCCACCATGCCAGAGCTGATACCCGACGCCATCGTCCATTACAAGAGATCGGCCTCTCTCATCCACGGCTTCGGACCGGGATCCTTGCATCCCGTCCTCTCGCTTCATCCCCGCCGTCGTCCACCTTGCCGGCGCCGCTCCTACTACCGTCTCGTCCACCGCGCCCCGCCGCCACCGTCTACCCTCCTAGATCTGCTTCCACGCCGTCGACAGCCATCGCTACCGCAGCACCGTCAAATTCTCAGCAGATGCGTACACGGCGCCGCACCAGAGGCGGTACTCTTTCGTATCTGCTCAACTTATTTATCGCAGCAAGAAAATAGATCGCCACTGCTTTACTCTGATTTCTTGTCTTGGTTGCGAAGTTGCCTTTGTCCGGTTTGCAGCTTCAGATCCGCCATGGCACGCTCAACACCATACTCGCAATGCTCATGGTTTTCCCCTTTTATATTCCACACTAGTTAAATCATAGTAGACTAAATTTCAAAATTGGGTCAGTCGATTTTTCAGAGCTCGCCGGAGTTCGCCGGTGCGATCGAAGGGGCTCAGGTGGGGACGGTGATTGTGGGCGGTGGTGGGGCCTCGTCGAATGAAGAAAACTCGACGCGGGTGGGGGCGGGGGTGGGGTGGCGGAGGAACACATGTGGTGGGGCCGGTGGTTCGGCCGGCGGCCCGTGCGGTGTTCTGTATGGGAAGCACAGTATGTTCCTTGTCAGGAAGGGGTGCAGGGACATCTGCAGTCTAACAGCTGATAGAGTTGGCTTGTACGTGAGGCTTTCAATTACTAGCGGCAATACAACACCGTAATTTATATATCCTGGTTATGGTGTACCCCTGTTATGTGCACTATGATCTGCCTAGTTGCTGTGTGCTCTTGATATCATGGTTTTGCAATAAACTCTCTATACAGTATATTATGAACCTATCATCTGCCAGCTATCCTTACTTCTGGAGCCTATTTTTTGTGTACTTGTGCCAGATTATATAAATGCACGCACCATATTACAGCACACATGAGCTCTCTCATCAGAATCCAGTGATAGCACACAAGTGTTTACAGGGGCGCCCCTATATTAGAATATCATCTGCATTACAAAGATAATCTCACAACTATTTATGTTTTCATGGTTCTCAGATATCATACGCAATTGCAGTGAATATCAGAATCCGCGCATCAGAAGAATATTGTGGAACACTGCAATGACTTACAAAATTGGCACCAAGGCATTGAGTGCCATTCTGGAAGCAATGAAACTCGTACGCTCCCCACCTGTTGATTCTTGTTCAGAATATCATCCTAATGACTATTCTAACCTCGAGGAGTCAAAGGCAGATGGCATGTCCTGTTCACCCATCAAGGTGCCTGTTCTAATTTGGCAAGGTTTTATTGGTTGCGCGTATCTTGCATATGTTGTCTTGCATTTCTTCTACTTTGTTCCACCGCCATCTGCTTAGTTTACTCATCATATATGTTGAGATGCCATGCCCATCCATTATCAATACATATTCCATCTGTCATCGTACCATGTTTTTCCACTCAAATGTTGTTCTAGTTCATCAGACATCAAAAAGGAAGAGGGTGATTGCCGAACCTGAAGGAGCACCAGCAAAGTCCTTGAAAAACGTGGTGGTGCCGAAGAAATCAGACAGCACCCCACTTATATTGGCTGTACAACCAGTGACACAAAACGTAGGACTGACTCCAGCAGACTGTACCCATACTTCACTAGCGACACCACTAGCCCCACCACACAGGACCTGCACTCCAGCAAAAGGTATACCGATTTCATTTGCCATAGCACCAGCTGTACCACAGAAAAATCCCACTGCAGCAAAAAGTACAGCAAGTCCACCGGCCGAAGACCTATCCCAACTGCAGAGACGGCCAATTCCTGCAGATTGGAACCCCATTCCATTTATTCCCAGTTTAAAAGACAATGCTTTCAATGTTGTTAGGGACTACGTGCATATATTCCCATCATGGGAAGATTATTGTGAAGACAAACACCATTTTCACATCCTCCTGTCCAACTTACGTGTAAGTGCTATTATTCATCGTTATTATTTTCCTATTTTCTGCTGATTGAACACATCAATGATTTACATTACTTGTTGTAACTAGGCGAGGGCCAATCTGGATAGTCATGACGAGCAAAGCTTGCTTGTGCTTTTCAAGGAAGCATTGCAGCAGTATCGGTGTTACCTGAGGAAATCACACTTTGATGGCAAGTCTATAAATGAATTTCCGGTGAAGTCTCCTGTGCTAAATTTAGAAGACATTGAATGGAAAAACCTTGTTATGCACTGGTCTCGTTCCCAGGATGAGGTACTGTCTATGAAATCACATGACAAATTGAACTTCTACTTTTCCGCATGTGCCTTACGGATCTTTTTTGCAGGAAATCTGCTCGAAGAAGAACTCTGGTTTGACAAGAACGACAGGATATCGCAAATATGTTGCCCGCTGCTTTGCTCTTGTTATTACCTGTTGTCCTGTATCACTGTACTTGCATACATACCTGGTTCATTATGTGACAGCAATATGCATGATAGCTTGCTTATCAATTGTTTGCTCCAAATTATCTGATCTGTATGAATGGTTACATTAGTGTAGAATATATCCAATGCCAATGTTTTTTTAGCTCTGCATTGCTCTTGTAAGTACATGCTGTCCTTTATCAGTGTACTTATAATGACAGGTAGTTGTTCATGTACCATCACTCTGCAGCTTATTTTCCTTTGCCCTCCATTTTCTACACATCAGAACTATATTTACTCTTACCATAAGGTTGGTACTGAAGAAGTTTAGCTATGCATTGCTCTTGGCTGTACCTTTTGCCTGTATCGCTGCACTTACATTTATAGCTACTTGGTTATGTAGCATCACTCTTCATCTTATCTTAAATATTCTCCATTTTTTCGTATATTATCACATCTATATTTACTCTTAACAAAATGTAGAATAAAGGCAATTCTTTTGAAGAAGATTCTGTGGTAAACTTCTTGAATTGCCCCCCCCCCATCAGCATGGACAAGGCCTTTATAGAGCCTGTCTTCACCAATAATGTAAGTTTGTCCATCTCAAGCCTTCAAACTTTGTTGTATATATTTGGTTAGGCATGACTGCAACAGCTGTTTATTTTTGGTGTTTGCATCAAATTGCTTGTTTAAAGTTTATTATATGTAGTTCATAAACAAAAGTTTGTCCTTTCTCAATTTAAGTTTTCAGTTGTACAACCAAGTTCCTTCTTCATACCATGTAAATTAAACTATACAGAGCAAGTGATCTTATTTTGCACTGCATGTATGCTTCTGTTCTTCATCTGTAATCCAGTGGTGTGGTGAACCTACCCACTACAGGACAATGTCATATTATGCAATGTCTTAACTATGAACAATGTCATATCATTCTACTATTATTTAAACTGTCTCTTTGTTTGCCAATCTAAAATGGTATAAATTGACAGCACACTAACCATTGATACTTATGGGTTCTTGATCCGTAATCCAGTGGTGTTGTGAAGCTGCCAACTCCTTCACAATGTCATTTCCTGCCATATCTTGACCTGAACAATACCATATTGTGTTAATGCAAATTTAAACTGTGTCACTTTATTCGTCAGTGAGAAATGTGATGAATTGTCAGCACTGATACTTTTATGTGCAAAACCTGTCATATGTTTGCTTGTTTATCTTTCAGAGTGAGGAAGATACAAGTGTTGAACAAGCGCAGTCTCATCATCTTGCTCAGCTGCTTTCCCTGCAGCTCCCCAGCAGGGCTAACCTTTCTTGAACTCTATTGAAGTGCTGTCGGTTTTGTATATTATTTTGTCGGCGTGTTTATTTGCACTGGTGGCGATCTTTGATGCCCAGTGTATGTAATCTGATGTCTGCTTGTGCTTTATTATCATAGTGGCGAACTTTGATGCCCAGTTGATGTAATATGCTGTAATTTCTTTATTGTATAGTCTAGGTTTTTTCTTATTCACGATGCTGCAGTTATTTTACTGTATATATATCCTATCTTCGCAGTAAACCAGATAAACCGTAAAATTATGGTACATAATCGGGTCATCATGCAATCACGATGTAGGTTGAGCCTGAAACATGCCGATCAGCTCACAGGCCGGCAGCAGCCCGAAATGAACCTCGACCCATGATTGTGCGAATCAAATAATGGGCTTTTAACAGGCCGAAAAATTGTCTCGGTCCTTGTTTGGCCCAATCAGATATCGGCTGCGAGCAGGCCGGGTGCAAACCGGGCCGTAGTTAGGCCCAACTATATGATGGGCTTTTAACAGGCTGAAATTAATATAGGGCCGAAATGTTAAACGGGCCCTTAACAGGACAAAACTAATATCAGGCCGAATTACTAAGTGGGCCTTTAGCAAGTGGGCCCAAAAGCATAGTGTCCAGTTGACAGGACGAATCTGATATGGGCCATATTTGAGCCCAAAGCGTCTTAAAGGGCTGGACCTGATCTAGGCCGTAATTTGGCCCAGAACATGGTAGGCCTTTAACGGGCCGGATCTCATATGGGCCACTATTAGGCCCGGAGCGTGGCAGGCCATTAATGGACCAGATCAAATATGGGCCGGCATTTGGCCCAAAACATGGCAGGCAGTTAATGGGCCGGCCTACTAGGGTACTCAAAATCTTGTGGGCCTACAGCTGGGCCAGCCCATTAATGTCGGCAAAATCTCGTGGGCCTTTAGCTAGGCCAGCCCATTATGATCCGCAAGAATCTTGGGGGCCTTTACCTGGGCCGGCCCATTACGGCACACAAAAATCTTATGGGCCTTTACCTGGGCCGGCCCATTATGACCCGCAAAATCTTGTGGGCCTTTAGCTGGGCCAGCCCATTATGGTCCGCAAAATCTCGTGGGCCTTTAGCTGGGCCGACCCATTATGGTCCGCAAAATCTTGTGGACCTTCAGTTGGGCCGGCCCATTTAAACTTGATGGGCCGGTCCACGTGTCAACATATCATAGGCGCGTCTCGCCCATTGGATGAGTTGACACATGTCTCCTCCAGCCAATGATGATTTTACACGTGGAAAATCCCCATTGGTCATGGTTGTTAATGGGTTATCGGATCCAAAACCCGACCCAATAGCTTAACAACGTTTCGTTACGGTGGATGCCACGTGTCGGTCACCCTTGACGAAAGCACTTCTGTGACGCGTGATTTATTGTCATGGAAGTGGACACTTCCGTGATGATAATTTTGGTAATGTCATGGAAAACTTATACAACATCACAGGTATGACTATCTTGATTCTGTCATAAATTTGTCATGGATGTACATGCATGACAAAAAAAGCGACCTACTATGACAAACACGTATCATCACGGAAGTGTATTTTTTTGTAGTGAATTGAAGCAAATCCAGCCAAAATCCGAGCCTTGTCGCAATTGGCCACACCAACGGACCTTAAACAGGTCCAAAAACTTGCTGGGTGCGTGGCAGTGTTAAGCCGCTTTATCTCCAGATTGGGGGGAAAAGCATTGCCATTGTATCGCCTCCTCCGGGGAACCGATCACTTCGAGTGGACGGATGTGGCAACAGCTGGACAGGAAGAAATAAAAACCCTTCTCGCGAGCAACCCAATCCTAGACGCACCAAATGTCGGCGAACCCATGTAATTATACATATCGGCAACACACCAGGTGGTGAGCGATGTGCTCGTCATGTTATGAGAGCAGGACGGACACAAATTCTCGCTTCAGAAGCCAGTGTATTACGTATCCACCGTCCTCACACCATGCAAATCCTGGTACCCTCATTATCAAAAGATAGCATACGGGGTCTTCATGGCATCCCCGAAGCTACGACACTACTTCCAAGAATGTTCTATCACGGTGGCTTCCGAAGTACCACTCAATGATATAATAAACAACCGCGATGCTACGGGCCGGATAGCCAGATGGTCCATTGAGCTCCTTCCATTCGACATAACATACAAACCGCGCCAAGCCATCAAATCCCAAGTGCTGGTGGACTTCGTCGCCGAATGGACAGAGGCCAAACTCCCTAAAGAGTATGGCACATATTCCAACTGGGTTATGTATTTCGATGGTTCCAAAATGCAGGCAGGACTACGAGCGGGCGTTGTTTTAACGTCCCCCATTGGAGACGTAGTCCAGTACGTACTCCAAATGTTATACACAGACTCCAACAATGCAGCCGAATACGAGGCCTTATTACATGGTCTCTGGATGGCTGTCTATATGGGCATACAACGCCTGGAAGTGCGCGGGGACTCAAACCTCACAATATCTCAAATAAATGGAGATTTTGATGCCAAAGATCCGAAGATGGCGGCTTACCGCAACACCATCCTAAAAATGTCGGCTCGATTCGAGGGGCTTGAGTTTCATCACGTGGCTCGAGAAAGCAATAAAGCGGCGGATGTCCTCGCTCGCATTGGCGCCAAGCGCGACCCCATCCCACCTAATATCTTTATGGAAAGGATCTTTAAGCCATCCGTGGTGTGTCATGGGGAGAGCGATAACACCAGTCCGGATCCGAACACAACCCCAGCCTCCGAACTCAACGACATCATCGGGGGCTCAGCCACCGAAATAACACAGTTGGTCCATCTAATCATGGCAGTCATTCCCCATGGACCGAACCCTTCTTGGCCTACCTTAATAGGAAGGAACTCCCGGAGGACCATAATGACGCTCGCCGCATTGTTCGGTGCTCGAAGGCCTACAAGGTTCATGAAGGAGAGCTCTACAAGAAAAGCGCTACCGGAGTTCTTCAAAGATGTATCTTCGAGGAAGAGGGGCGGAAGATCTTGGCTGAAATTCACGCTGGACTTGGCGGTCACCATGCTGCAGCTCGGGCCCTTGTTAACAAGGCCTACCGTACAGGTTTTTACTGGCTAACGGCCCAAGAAGATGCACAGGACCTTGTCCAACGTTGCATTGGATGCGAGCTATTCGCCAACCAAAGCCGCATGCCCCCCATCGCTCTACAAACGATCCCCATCACTTGGCCTTTTGCGGTCTGGGGGCTCGATATGGTCGGACCCCTTAAAGGAGGAAGCCATAAGAAAAAGTATCTACTAGTCATGGTGGTTAAATTCACTAAGTGGATAGAGGCCAAACCGGTCAAAACGGCGGAGGCGGGGCCAGTAATAGACTTCATATCCGGCATGGTGCACCGTTATGGTGTTCCAAACAGCATCATCACCGATAACGGCTCCAATTTCACAGCCGATGAGGTGAAAACTTGGTGTGCTAATCTGGGCATTAAGCTCGATTTAGCCTTTGTCTATCACCCGCAAACAAACACTCAAGTCGAACGGGCTAATGGTCTTATCATGAGCGGCATCAAACCTAGGCTAGTGCGGTCTTTGAAAGAATCAGACAAGCACTGGGTTGAGGAGCTTGACTCCATACTCTGGGGGTTGCGGACCACGCCCAACCGCACTACTGGATATACACCTTTTTTCATGGTGTACGGCGCGGAAGTTGTGTTGCCCTGCAATATTATCCATGACTCACCTCGAGTGCACATGTACGAAGAGAGAGAGAGAGAGAGAGAGAGAGAGAGAGAGAGGCCGAGCTTGATCGGCAGGACAGCCTAGATACCCTGGAGGAGGAGCGCGATGTTGCAAAAGCCCATTCCGCATTTTATCAACAACAAGCCCGCAGATACCAAAGTAGAGAAGTACGTGCCAAGACTTATATTGTCGGCGAACTTGTCCTACGCTTGCCAGAGAAGAAAAAGGACAAACTCAAGCCCAAGTGGGAGGTTCCCTTCATAATTGACGAGGTTCTCACGGGAGGAGCCTACCGCCTGCATGCTGCTTCAGACAATCGCCTAGAGCCGAACCCCTGGAATGCGGCCAGACTCCGAAGATTCTATGACTAGCGCCAAACTATGTGTTTTTCTCCTTCTCCCTGTTGCCTCCTTTATTTTTTCCTCTCTTTCTGTTTTTTTCTTTTTTTTCTAGAACTTACACTCTTTCACACGGCTAAACCGTGCACCTGAGATGTACACATCCTAGAGAACGTACGTCCACTATACATGGGGGCTTCCTGGACAGAAGCTTATTTTCCGAGCATCAAGCTCATCACATGTGTGTTTTTTCTCATATGTACCTTTTCTTCGCCATTATATGCATCGATATGACTTACGTTTTGGCCAAGCTAGGTTGCGTGGCTCCTGTGCTTATGCCCTACGTTCCCGTTAGTTCGGCTAGGGCATAAAGGGAGCACCTCTGCGATTGTTACTTCCGGGTCATCCGGATGTGTACCTCAGACTGGGTGAAGCCGAAAGCTAGCGTTCTTAAGGGAATATTCGGTCGACGGACTAAAGATGTTCTATATTCCTTCCATTATGACCCCCCAGATGACTACCTATAATGTACTGTTGTTAGTCACAGTCCGGACATGCATTTTAATGCAGGAAAACCCAGGGAAAGGAACCCCTAACGGAACTATTCTCTCTGGAAGATGTTTCTTACAATCATACTGTAATATAACATAACTAGCCGGATACAGATTGTCTGTTCAAGCAATTATGGCCCCTACGCCTGGTTCCCACACATACCACGGTCTATTTTACCACTAAGGTATTTGGAAACACTCCGCACCTTCGGGTCCAGAGGTCGAAGCGAAAAGGTCTGCCATGACAATTGCTTTTATAATTCAGCTAGAGTCACATATGACAAGGAAAGTACATAGTCACTAGGACTCAAAAACTTCCTCCTCTATGTCGTCCAGCAGGCGGTCTAATTTACAATCCTGCTGGGAATACTTGGCAGCTACTTCTACTTGGTCATATACTAAATTTACGTGAAATTCTTTTCCATCTGACCCTAGAGGTCCGACCCGAGCCATATGATTCAGATCAAGCTTGGTATACCGTGTTTTCACCATGGCCGAGGCTTCCCGTGCACCTTCCCGACAGGCCGATATCTTCCATAGTCGAAAGTGCCACCGCGCTCCCTTGAATAGATGTATCATCTCCTCTGTCTTTCCCGAAGGGGAGGCGGATGGCCATAGGGCCTTGGCAACACTATGCATCACCTGCCGAGCTTGCTCGTACACCTGCGACAGCTCTTGTAGCAGATCGCTCGAAGATCTGGACATCTCCTCTTCGGAACAGCCAGTCGGCATACCTGCAGACATAACTATATCAGTTTTTCTACCGCCGAATTATTCAAAGGTAAATTCGACGACATACTAAATATGCCACCTTGCATCCTTTTATTCTCCTTTACGGAGTCTGCCAGCTAAGCCCATACGTCTTTCAGTTCCTCGCCCAATTGGGTATTTGAATCCCGGAGCTTGTTTTGCTCCACGACGACCTTTGTTAGCACACGCTCACCCGTGGCTAATAGTTTTTTGGCTCCTCGTTCTCCGCTTTGAGCGGCTTACAGATTTTCTTGCACTTGACCTAATGATCCTATTAAGAGGTAGGCATTCGTGCTAGCATTATTGGTATACCATTATGTTTTCTCGATGGAGGGAAACATTACCAGGAGATGCCTTCTTGGATTTCTCCAGTTCGGCATTGGCAGCAGCTGGCAGAGTCCGACACTTTTCTAGCTCCTGAGATAGTAGTTCTTCTCCATAAGCTCCTGGTTATACATTGATCCTTAAATCAGTTGTATCAACTACTTTAAGTCTCGGGGGCTACTGGTGTGTGATTATTAAATCTACGCTTACCCGCATATCTTTCAGATGCTGGTACGTGGCTCAGACAAGACCATCCCGAGAAGCTCGGATGTATGCATCGGCCGAATTGAAGGCGTCAAATGCCTCTTTTGAAAAACTGGGACTACGAAGAACGGGCCTCCGATGACGATGATTCATAGCGCTCTCCAATTCAGAGTTTGTGACGAACATGTCGTCCGAATCCTCTGTGGAAGGACAGTTCAGTGCCACTCCCATGTCAGTCCCCGTCCTTTGGGAAGGGTACGGAGCCTGACTGGTGGATGCACGTCCGGCCGGATCCCCGGACACAGTCCGGCGGATACTTTTCCTGATAGAGTGGGGCGAATGGCATTACAATTTGATGTGACGATCAGAAAGGGTATTCTTGAAAAGAAAAGCCTTACGTCTTTAATGAGGGTTCTTCCGTGTTATCATTTGCCTTCCTCTTCGAAGATGTGCCAGGCGTGGGTGCTGCTCTCCTCGGGGAAGCTTCTGGTGCATGTTGCGGCGCTGAGCGCCTCCCCTTTGGAACACGGAATAGTGTGGTGGGTGAGGCATAAGTAAGGGAGCTCTTTCAAAGAAAGTGCCTTTTAAATTACTTACATGCGAAGCGGGAAGGAGACCGTGGTAATCGATGATGATGGGTACATTTGTACCGTCATAGCTCGTCTGATAGAATATTCCATCCTCGAGCTCCACAAATATGTCCAGGTCTTCTTCATATCCTGGGTCAAGATCCCGGTTGCGATTCTACGGCTGAGGGGTAGGGTCATGGATCCCCTCGACAACCTTTCGCCATTCCTGTTATAAGAAGATAAGATACTACCTGTCTAGAATGATTCAGGGATAGGAATAAAATAGTGGAGTTAGAGCTTACCTAGCTAGGAGGATTATACATGAAAAATATGTCTCTATATTGGAGACGGGTGAACTCATCCTTTTCCCCATTATACAGTTCACCCAATATTTTGGCCAGAGCGGTGGGGGTCTTTGGGCCCTTCCGACCGTAGCGTGAGGCATCGTCTTCCCTGTTATAATGCCACATGGGCATCCCTCTGTATTGGAGTGGCTGGACCCCACACGCTATGGAGATCACCATTACCTCGACTACTGACAATCCGGACTGGGCAAGCATCTTAATCTTGCCCAGCAGCAAGCTGATCTCTGCACTATCCTCTTCCTCGAGGCTCTGAGGACGCCGGCTATGGCGTTTCTTCAATGAAGCACTTGAAAACTGGGGAAGGCCCATACAGATGGGGTCGGGAAGAGCGACGTCATCGATATAGAACCATTCGGAAGGCCACTCTTCGGAAGCTTTCTTCGGCGTGCCGGACAGGTATCCGGTCCCTGTGATGCTCCACACTTCAGCTCCTCCCACTTCAAAAATTGACCCTCCTTGATTACGAGGTCCAAGGCATAACAGTCTTCTCCATAAATCGAAATGAGCCTCGCAGCCCAGGAATAGCTTGCATAGAGCGACATACCCCGCAATATGTAGGATAGGGCGGGAGTGAGACTGAGCAGTTGGAGGCCGTAATACTCCAGTAGACCTCGGAGGAAGGGATGGATCGGAAATCTGACACCTCTTAACAAGAAGGGGACGAAGCATACTCGTTCTCCCCTAGATGGATTGGGGAAGTTCTCCGCTTGAGCCCCGCCATTGAAGGACGTCATCCCTGCTCGTATGGGGACCAAATCCGCACGGGGAAGAAAGCCCTGTGTTTGCAGCTACAGTAGCTGACTGTGAGAAACTGAACATCTCTCCCAATCCCCCTTTTCGGAGTTGTGGGGACGAGAGGAAGAGCTGGGAGTGCTAGCCATGTTGGGGTGGTTCTGCTCCGCAAGCTCTGAGGGTTTGTTCCGTGGGATTTGGAGGGGATCTGAGATCTATTCTCTTTAAATAGGCACCTTTCTAGTACGGTCAGGGTGGTATATGTAAAAATACCCCAACCTCTTGTATTTGCTCAACACGTGGAAGCTGAAGTTAGGAAGGCACGGAAGTCGAGGGGTGCGACATTAAATGAACAACCGAATACATCGCTATAAAGTCATAGGAGGGAGAACCCGCCTTGCAATGCCGAAGACTATCTGTATGCCGAACACCTCGTCATTGAAGCTTGGTTCTGGGGCTACTGAGCGAGTCCTGGACTAAGGGGTCCTCGGGCGTCGGGCCTATTGGATATGGGTAGGCCGGACTGATGGGCCGTGAAGATACGAAGACTGAAGACTCTGCCCGTGTCTGGATGGGACTCTCCTTGGCGTGGAGGGCAAGCTTGGTGACCAAATATGAATATTCATTTCTCGGTAACCGACCTTGTGTAACCCTAGATCCCTCTTGTGTCTATATAAACCAGAGAGCTAGGTCCGTAGACACCCCCGAATAATCATAGCCTGACTAGACTTTTAGGGTTTAGCCATTACGATCTCGAGGTAGATCAACTCTTGTAATACTCATATTAATCAAGATCAATCAAGCAGGAAGTAGGGTATTACCTCCATAGAGAGGGCCTGAACCTGAGTAAACATTGTGTCCCCCTTCTCCTGTTACCATCAATCCTAGAGGCATAGTTCGGGACCTCCTACCCGAGATCCGCTGGTTTTGACACCGACAGCCGGCCCTCCCCCTCCTCCACCTCTTTATATACGGGGGAGGGGGCACCCCATAGACACACAAGTTGATCATTGATCTCTTAGCCGTGTGTGGTGCCTCCTCCACCATAATCCACCTTGGTCATATCGTAGCGGTGCTTAGGCGAAGCCCTGTTCCCGTAGCATCATCATCACTGTCATCACGCCGTCATGCTGACGAAGCTCTCCCTCGACACTATGCTGGATCATGAATTCGTGGGACGTCATCGAGCCGAACGTGTGCGGATGGCGGAGGTGCCATACCTTCGGTGCTAGGATCGGTCGATCGTGAAGACGTACGACTACATCAACTGCGTTGTCATAACGCTTCCACTTAAGATCTACGAGGGTACGTGGACAACACTCTTCCCCTCTCGTTGCCATGCATCACCATGATCTTACATGTGCGTAGGATTTTTTTTGAAATTACTACATTCCCCAACAGTGGCATCAGAGCCAGGTTTATGCGTAGATGTTATATGCACGAGTAGAACACAAAGGAGTTGTGAGCGTGGGTATATACATATTTCTTGCCGTCACTAGTTGTTTCTTGATTCGGCGTTATTGTTGGATGAAGCGGCCCAAACCGACATTACGCGTGCACAGCAGAGTTACGTCCTAGAAGCACCGCTAGGTGATAAACCCGTTGTAGGAGCAACGCCAGATGTTATGAACACCTGGCAGAGCAAAGCTATTGACTACTCGATAGTTCAGTGTGCCATGTTTTACGGCTTAGAACCAGGACTTCAACGAAGTTTTAAACATCATGGAGCATATGAGATGTTCCAGGAGTTGAAGTTAATATTTCAAGCAAATGCCCGGATTGAGAGATATGAAGTCTCCAATAAGTTCTACAACTACAACATGGAGGAGAACGGTTCTGTCAGTGAAAATATACTCAGAATGTCTGGGTACCACAACCACTTGACTCAACTGGGAGTTGATCTTCCTGATGATTGTTTCATTGACAGAGTTCTTCCATCACTACCACCAAGCTACAAGAGCTTCATGACGAACTATAATATGCAAGGGATGGGTAACATGATTCCTGAGCTCTTCGCATTGCTAAAGGCTACGGAGGTAGAAATCAGAAAGGAGCATCAAGTGTTGATGGTCAACAAGAACACCAGTTTCAAGAAAAAGGGTAAACTGAAGAAGGGGAACTTGAAGAAGGATAGCAAGCCAGTTGATGCTGAAGTGAAGAAACCCAAGTCTGGACCTAAACCTGATACTGAGTGCTTCTACTGCAAAGGGACTGGTCACTGGAAGCGGAACTGCCCCAAGTATTTGGCGGAGAAGAAGGATGGCAAAGTGAAAGGTATATTTGATATACATGTTATTGATGTACCTTACTAATGCTCGCAGTAGTGCCTGGGTATTTGATACTGGTAGAGTTCCTAACATTTGCAACTTGAAACATGGACTACGGATTGCGAAGATTGGCTAAGGACGAGGTGGCGATGCGCATTGGAAATGGTTCCAAAGTCGATGTGATCGCCGTCGGCACGCTCCCTCTACATCTACCTTCGGGATTAGTTTTAGACCTAAATAATTGTTATTTGGTGCTAGTGTTGAGCATGAACATTATATCTGGATCTTGTTTGATGCGAGACATTTATTCATTTAAATCAGAGAATAATGGCTGTTCTATTTATGTGAGTAATATCTTTTATGGTCATGCACCCTTGATGAGTGGTCTATTTTTACTAAATCTTGATAGTAGTGATACACATGTTCATAGTATTGAAGCTAAAAGATGCAGAGTTGATAATGATAGTGCAACTTATTTGTGGCACTGCTGTTTAGGTCATATTGGTGTAAATCGCATGAAGAAACTCCATTCTGATGGACTTCTGGAATCACTTGATTCTGAATCACTTGGTACTTGCGAACCATGCCTCATGGGCAAGATGGCTAAAACTCCGTTCTCCGGAATAATGCAGCGAGCAACAGGGTTATTGGAAATCATACATACTGATGTATGTGGTCCAATGAACATTGAAGCTCGCGGTGGATATCATTATTTTCTCACCATCACAGGTGATTTGAGCAGATATGGGTATATCTATTTAATGGAACATAAGTCTGAAACATTTGAAAAGTTGAAAGAATTTCAGAGCGAAGTGGAAAATTATCATAACAAGAAAATAAAGTTTCTACGATCTGATCGTGGAGGTGAATATTTGAGTTATGAGTTTGGACTTCATTTGAAACAATGCGGAATAGTTTCGCAACTCACGCCACCTAGAACACCACAACATAATGGTGTGTCCAAACGTCGTAACCACACTTTATTAGATATGGTGCGATCTGTGATGTCTCTCACTGATTTATCGCTCTCGTTTTGGGATTATGCTTTAGAGATGGATGCATTCACGTTAAATAGGGCACCATCTAAATCCGTTGAGACGATACCTTATGAACCGTCGTTTGGCAAGAAACCCAAGTTGTCGTTTCTTAAAGTTTGAGGCTACGATGCTTATGTGAAAAAGCTTCAACCTGATAAGCTCGAACCCAAATTGGAGAAATGTTTCTTCATAGGATACCCAAAGGAGACTATTGGGTACACCTTCTATCACAGATCCGAAGGCAAGATATTCGTTGCTAATAATGGATCCTTTCTAGAGAAGGAGTTTCTCTCAAAAGAAGTGAGTGGGAGGAAAGTAGAACTTGATGAGGTAATTGTACCTACTCCCTTATTGGAAAGTAGTTCATCACTAAAATCAGTTCCAGTGATTCCTACACCAGTAAGTGAGGAAGCTAATGATGATGATCATGAAACTTCTGATCAAGTTACTACCGAACCTGTAGGTCAACCAAAGTGAGATCCGCACTAGAGTGTTATGGTAATCCTGTTATGGAGGTCATGTTACTTGACCATGACGAACCTAGAACTATGAGGAAGCGATGATGAGCCCAGATTCCGCAAAATGGCTTAAGGCCATGAAATCTGAGATGGGATCCATGTATGAGAACAAAGTGTGGACTTTGGTTGACCTGCCCGATGATCGGTGGGCCATAGAGAATAAATGGATCTTCACGAAGAAGACTGACGCTGACAGTAATATTACTGTCTACAAAGCTCGACTTGTTGCAAAAGGTTTTGGACAAGTTCAAGGAGTTGACTATGATGAGACCTTCTCTCCCGTAGCGATGCTTAAGTATGTCCGAATCATGTTAGCAATTGCCGCATTTTATGATTATAAAATTTGTCAAATGGATGTCAAAATTGCATTCCTTAATGGATATCTTAAAGAAGAGTTGTATATGATGCAACCAGAAGGTTTTGTTGATCCAAAAGGTGCTAACAAAGTGTGCAAGCTCCAGCGATCCATTTATGGACTGGTGCAAGCCTCTTGGAGTTGGAATATACGCTTTGATAGTGTGATCAAAGCATATGGTTTTATACAGACTTTTGGAGAAGCTTGTATTTACAAGAAAGTGAGTGGGAGCTCTATATCATTTATGATATTATATGTAGATGACATATTGTTGATCGGAAATGATACTGAATTTTTGAATAGCATAAAAGGATACTTGAATAAGAATTTTTCAATGAAAGACCTCGGTGAAGCTGCTTATATATTGGGCATCAAGATCTATAGAGATAGATCAAGACGCTTAATTGGACTTTCACAAAGCACATACCTTGATAAAGTTTTGAAGAAGTTCAAAATGGATTAGACAAAGAAAGGGTTCTTGCCTGTATTACAAGGTGTGAAGTTGAGTCAGACTCAATGCCCGACCACTGAAGAAGATAGAGAGGAAATTAAAGGTGTTCCCTATGCTTCAGCCATAGGGTCTATCATGTATGCAATGTTGTGTACCAGACCTGATGTGTGCCTTGCTATTAGTTTAGCAGGGAGGTACCAAAGTGATCCAGGAGTGGATCACTGGACAGCGGTCGAGAATATCCTAAAATATCAGAAAAGGACTAAGGATATGTTTCTCGTATATGGAGGTGACAAAGAGCTGATCGGAAAAAGTTATGTTGATGCAAGCTTTGACACTGATTCGGATGACCCTAAGTCACAAACCGGATAAGTATTTTGATTAAATGGTGGAGCTGTTAGTTGGTGCAGTTCCAAGCAGAGCGTCGTCGCGGGATCTACGTGTGAAGCAGAATACATAGCTTCTTCGGAAGCAGCAAATGAAGGAGTTTGGATGAAGGAGTTCATATCCGATCTAGGTTTCATACCTAGTGCATCGGGTCCAATGAAAATCTTTTTTGACAATACTGGTGCTATTGCCTTGGCTAAGGAATGCAGATTTCACAAGAGAACCAATCACATCAAGAGATGCTTCAATTCAATCCGCGATCAAGTCAAGGAGGGTGACATAGAGAGTTCCAAGATACATACGGATCTGAATGTTGCAGACCCGTTGACTACGCCTCTCTCACGAGCAAAACATGATCAGCACCAAGACTCCATGGGTGTTAGAATCATTACAATGTAATCTAGATTATTGACTCTATTGCAAGTGGGAGACTGAAGGAAATATGCCCTAGAGGCAATAATAAAGTTGTTATCTATATTTCCTTATATCATGATAAATGTTTATTATTCATGCTAGAATTGTATTAACCGGAAACTTAGTACATGTGTGAATACATAGACAAACAGAGTGTCACTAGTTTGCCTCTACTTGACTATCTCGTTGAATCAATTATGGTTATGTTTCCTAACCATAGACATGAGCTGTCATTTGATTAACGAGATCACATCATTAGAGAATGATGTGATTGACATGACCCATCAGTTAGCTTAGCACGATGATCGTTTAGTTTGTTGCTGTTGCTTTCTCCATAACTTATACATGTTCATATGACTATGAGATCATGCAACTCCCGAATACCGGAGGAACACTTTGTGTGCTACCAAATGTCACAACATAACTGGGTGATTATAAAGGTGCGCTACAGGTGTGTCCGATGGTGTTTGTTGAGTTGGCATAGATTGAGATTAGGATTTTTCACTCCAATTATCGGAGAGGTATCTCTGGGCCCTCTCGGTAATGCACATCAATATAAGCCTTGCAAGTAATGTAGCTAATGAGTTAGTTACGGGATGTAGGATTACGGAACAAGTAAATAGACTTGCCGGTAACAAGATTGAACTAGGTATTGAGATACCGACGACCGAATCTCGGGCAAGTAACATACCGATGACAAAGGGAACAATGTATGTTGTTATGCGGTTTGACTGATAAAGATCTTCGTAGAATATGTAGGAACCAATATGAGCATCTAGGTTCCGCTATTGTTTATTGACTGGAGATGTGTCTCGGTCATGTCTACATTGTTGTCGAACCCGTAGGGTCCGCACGCTTAACGTTCGGTGACGATCGGTATTATGAGTTTATGTGTTTTGATGTACCGAAGGTAGTACGGATTACCGGATATGATCACGGACATGACGAGGAGTCTCGAAATGGTCGAGACATAAATATCGATATATTGGATGACTATATTTGGACGTCGGAATGGTTTCGGGTGAGTTCGGGCATATACCGGAGCACCGGGAGATTATCGGAACCCCCCGGGAGGTATATGGTCCTTATTGGGCCATAGTGGGAGAGAAGAGAGGGAGGCCAAGGAGGGGGTGAGGGAGTCCTAGACTGAGGGGTCCTCGGGCGTCCAACCTATTGAATATGGGCCGGACTGATGGGCTACGTAGATACAAGACCAAAGACTCTCACCCGTGTCCGGATGGGACTCTCCTTGGTGTTAAGATATGAAGATTCCTTTCTCTATAACTGACTTTGTACAACCCTAGTCCCCTGTGGTGTCTATATAAACCGGAGGGTTTAGTTCATGGGGACAATCATAATCACATAGGCTAGACTTCTAGGGTTTTAGCAATTACGATCTCGTGGTAGATCAACTCTTGTAATACTCATATCCATCAAGATCAATCAAGCAGGAAGTAGGGTATTACCTCCATAGAGAGGGCCCGAACCTGGGTAAACATTGTGTCCCCTGTCTCCTGTTACCATCAACCTCCGACGCACAGTTCGGGACCCCCTACCCGAGACCAGCGCTGCCTTGAGGGTTTCCACCTTGGATGCTGCCCCTACAAATTATCACACGATCAACACAAGCAATTCATATATTTATATATTTGAACAGGTCGTTACGTATCCTGATTGTCTGTCAGCTGCTTTTTCGCATGACCGAGCTCTTCCTCGGTCTGCTCCAGCCTCTGCTTTAGTCCGGAGACTTTGGCAGCATCAGAAGTTGCGGCTAGCAGCAACGCCTGCTTATTCACATATACACACATGGTTAGTCTCCTGCAAAAAACTACTAGATCCTATGTTCGGCTTTTCTACCCGAACCCCGAACAGAGTCTCAGGGGCTACTATATATACTGTGACTTTCTTTTTGCATCGCTTACTTCAAAGCCTATTAAAAGACTTGTGCAGGCTTCGGTCAGTCCGCTCTTCGCGGACTGAATCTTCTCAATCACTGCACCCATGAGGGTGCTGTGTTCCTCTACGATGGAAGCGCTTTGTAGTGCTCCTAGTAAACTATCGGCGCCTCTGGTTTGACAGAGGTCACCGGCAGAATGGGCACACCTCCTTCCAATGAAGAAGGCTGCTTGCCGGATTCCAGAGCCGTATAGGTCTCTGGGGCCGTATTCAGCTAGGGGCCATATTGTACATGGCCCCCATCACTAGTCTCCATGGGGATCTATTCCCCCATGTGTTTGGCAGCCAAGGTCTCGCCCTCTGGCACCGTCCTGACGGCCTCCTGCGTCCCTCCCTGGCCGGGGGTCCTTCGGGACAACACCTCGGTGTCGTCCATGGCCCTGGGAGAGGAGGCCATCGGAGGGGACCCATTGTCCATCACCTTCGGGTCTAGCAAGTTCCCTGAAGACGAGGATCGGTCAAGGGCGGAACGAGCCGGACTGCAAATACATGATTCGACATGTTAAAATTATGAAGTATAGAGGCGGATATATGAATGCATCACGGTCTTCGGATACTCACGATTCGGCCAGGGGCTTATCTCGAGGGCACCATTCTAGGCTACTATCGATGTCCCATGCGAAGCTATCCGCAAGGGAAGCCTTTCCCTTCTTGGACGCCTCCACTTCTAGATCTGTGGAGGCTGCCCTCTTCCTTCCCCCCTCGGGGAGGGGGAAGTTTCTCTCTTCCTCCTCTTTCTCCTCCTTGTCGTCTTCGGCGGAGGAGTGAGTTTTGGCGTCTTCGGACGCCACGTCCGAAGTACCCCTGGGAAGGAGGCCACCTCTGGTCCCCTTGTCCTTCTTCTTGGCCTTCTTCTCTGGTGCCTTGTAGGGCGCCGGAACCAGCATCTTCGTCACACGCGGGATGGCTGGATCCTCGGGCAGCGGAGCTGGACACTGAATCCGCTCCGCCTTCTTCGTCCAAGCCTCCTCGAATAAGCAAGTGAGGAATACACCTTGAAACAACGGAAAACTTACGGAACTGGCGGGATGAGCCAGGTCATGCCCACGATCCTCGGTGGTCTTCGGCCACATCTTGTTGGCCTTGAAGAGCACCTTCCCGATATCTTCGTGTGTAGTTCCGAAAAACCATTGCAGGGTCTTGTGCTTGGACTGAGGGGTCCTCGGGCGTCCGGCCTGTTGGATATGGGCCGGACTGATGGGCTACGAAGATACAAGATCGAAGACTCTCACCCGTTTCCGGATGGGATTCTCCTTGGCGTGGATGGCAAGCTTGGCATTCGGATATGAAGATTCCTTTGTCTGTAACTGACTTTGTACAACCCTAGTCCCCTCCGGTGTTTATATAAACCGGAGGGTTTAGTTCATGGGGACAATCATAATCACATAGGCTAGACTTCTAGGGTTTTAGCTATTACGATCTCGTAGTAGATCAACTCTTGAAATACTCATATTCATCAAGATCAATCAAGCAGGAAGTAGGGTATTACCTCTATAGAGAGGGCCCGAAGCTCGGTAAACAATGTGTCCCCTGTCTCCTATTACCATCAACCTCCGACGCACAATTTGGGACCCCCTACCTGAGATCCGCCGGTTTTGACACCGACAGGGGGCGCGCCCCCCTCAAGCCCAATCCGAATTGTGTGCCCCCCCCCCCGCCCTTCCTTCCACCTCTCTCCCCCTTCCTTCCACTCAGAGTCCAACTAGGGAAGGGGGGATCCTACTCCCAATGGGAGTAGGACTCCCCATGGGTCGCACCATAGGAGGTTCGGCCCTCCCCTCCTCCACTCCTTTATATACGGGGGAGGGGCACCCCATACACACACATTGATCATTGATCTCTTAGCTGTGTGTGGTGCCCACCTCCACCATAATCCACCTCGGTCATATCATAGTGGTGCTTAGGCGAAGCCCTGTTCCGGTAGCGTCATCATCATCGTCATCACGCCGTCGTGCCGACGAAGCTCTCCCTCGACACTATGCTGGATCGTGAGTTCATGGGACATCACCGAGCCGAACATGTGCATATCACGGAGGTGTCGTACCTTCGGTGCTAGGATCGGTCGATCGCGAAGACGTACGACTACATCAACCACGTTGTCATAACACTTCCGCTTACGGTCTACGAGGGTACGTGGACAACACTCTTACCCTCTCGTTGCTATGCATCACCATGATCTTGCATGTGCATAGGAATTTTTTTGTAATTACTACGTTCCCCAATAGTGGCATCAGAGCCAGGTTTATGCATAGATGATATATGCACGAGTAGAACACAAAGGAGTTGTGGGCATGGGTATATACATATTGCTTGCCGTCACTAGTTGTTTCTCGATTCGATGGTATTGTTGGATGAAGCGGCCTAGACCGACATTACGCATATGCTTACGCGAGACTGGTTCTACCGACGTGCTTCGCACACAGGTGGCTGGTGGGTGTCAGTTTCTCCAACTTTAGTTGAATTAGATTCAATGAACAGGGTTCTTTCTGAAGATCAAATGCAATCATTATACCGCGTTGTGGTTTTTGATGCGTAGGTAAGAACGGTTCTTGCTCAGCCCGTAGCAGCCACGTAAAACTTGCAACAACAAAGTAGAGGACGTCTAACTTGTTTTTGCAGGGCATGTTGTGATGTGATATGGTCAAGACATGATGCTAAATTTTATTGTATGAGATGATCATGTTTTGTAACATAGTTACCGGCAACTGGCAGGAGCCATTTGGTTGTCTCTTTATTGTATGAAATGCAATCGCCATGTAATTGCTTTACTTCATCACTAAGCGGTAGCGATAGTCGTAGAAGCAATAGTTGATGAGACGACAACGATGCTTCGATGGAGATCAAGGTGTCAAGCCGGTGACGATGGTGATCATGACAGTGCTTTGGAGATGGAGATCAAAGGCACAAGATGATGATGGCCATATCATATCACTTATATTGATTGCATGTGAGGTTTATCCTTTATGCATCTTATTTTTCTCAGTTCGACGATAGCATTATAAGATGATCTCTCACTAAATTTGAAGGTATAAGTGTTCTCCCTGAGTATGCACCGTTGCTACAGTTCGTCGTGCCGAGACACCACGTGATGATCGGGTGTGATAAGCTCCATGTTCACATACAACGGGTGCAAGCCAGTTTTGCACATGCGGAATACTCAGGTTAAACTTGACGAGCCTAGCATATGCAGATATGGCCTCGGAACACTCAGACCGAAAGGTAGAGCGTGAACAATATAGTGGATATGATCAACATAGTGATGTTCACCATTGAAAACTAACCCATCTCACGTGATGATCGGACATGGTTTAGTTGATATGGATTACGTGATCACTTAGATGATTGGAAAGATGCATATGTAAGTGGGAGTTCTTAAGTAATTTGATTAAATGAACTTTGATTAAGTGTGAATAAAACGGCAAGGGTGAAGTGGGGGAGAGGAAAACGAGAGGCAAATGGCAAATAATGTAATGGACAGGATAAGAGTTGTGATGGGTACTTGGTATGTCTTGACTTGGTGCAGATCTCCCTGGCAACGGCGCCAGAAATCCTTCTTGCTACCTCTTGAGCATGCGTTGGTTTTCACTTGAAGACAAAAGGGTGATGCAGCAAAGTAGCGTAAGTATTTCCCTCAGTTTTTGAGAACCAAGGTATCAATCCAGTAGGAGACCACGCGCGAGTCACCTCATACCTACACAAACAAATAAGAACCTCGCAACCAACGCGATAAAGGGGTTGTCAATCCCTTCACGGCCACTTGCAAGAATGAGATCTGCTAGAGATAATAATAACAAGATAAATATATTTGGTATTTTTATGATACAAATTGAAAGTAAAGATTGCAAAATAAAATAGATTGGAAACTTGTATGATGGAAAATAGACCCGGGGGCCATAGGTTTCACTAGTGGCTTCTCTCAAGATAGCATAAGTATTACGGTGGGTGAACAAATTACTGTCGAGCAAATGATAGAATTGAGCATAGTTGTGAGAATATCTAGGTACGATCATGTATATAGGCATCACGTCCATGACAAGTAGACCGACTCCTGCCTGCATATACTACTATTACTCCACACATCGACCGCTATCCAGCATGCATCTAGAGTATTAAGTTCATAAGAACGGAGTAACGCTTTAAGCAAGATGACATGATGTAGAGGGATAAACTCATGCAATATGATATAAACCCCATCTTTTTATCCTCGATGGCAACAATACAATATGTGTCGTTTCCCCTACTGTCACTGGGATCGAGCACCGCAAGATTGAACCCAAAGCTAAGCACTTCTCCCATTGCAAGAAAGATCAATCAAGTAGGCCAAACCAAACTAATAATTCGAACAGAATTGCAAAGATAACCAATCATACATAAAAGAATTCAGAGAAAATTCAACTATTGTTCATAGATAATCTTGATCATAAACCCACAATTCATCGGATCTCGACAAACACACCGCAAAAGAAGATTACATTGAATAGATCTCCAAGAGAATCGAGGAGAACTTTGTATAGAGATCCAAAGAGAGAGAAGAAGCCATCTAGCTAATAATTATGGACCCTAAGGTCTGAGGTAAACTACTCACACATCATCGGATAGGCTATGGTGTTGATGTAGAAGCCCTCCGTGATCAATGCCCACTCTGACGGAGCGCCAGAAAAGGCCCCAAGATGGGATCTCACGAGTACAGAAGGTTGCGGCGGTGGAATTAGGTTTTCATGGTGCTCTCTGATCGTTTGGGGGTACGTAGGTATATATAGGAGGAAGAAGTAGGTCGGTGGAGCCATGAGGGGCCCACGAGGGTGGAGGGCGCGCCCAGGGGGTAGGCGCGCCCCCTGCCTCGTGGCTTCCTCGTTAGTTGCTTGGCGTCCACTCCAAGTTCTCTGGATCATGTTTGTTCCAAAATCACGCTCCCGAAGGTTTCATTCCATTTGGACTCCGTTTGATATTCTTTTTCTACGAAACACTAAAATAGGCAAAAAAACAGCAATTTGGGTTGGGCCTCCGGTTAATAGGTTAGTCCCAAAAATAATATAAAAGTGTATAAATAAGCCCATTAAACATCCAAAATTATAGATACGTTGGAGACGTATCAAGCATCCCCAAGCTTAATTCATGCTCGTCCTCGAGTAGGTAAATGATAAAAATAGAATTTTTTATGTGGAATGCTTCCTAACATATTTCTCAATGTAATTTTTTTTATTGTGGCATGAATGTTCAGATCCGAAAGATTCAAGATAAAAGTTTAATATTGACATAAAGATAATAATACTTCAAGCATACTAACTAAGCAATCATGTCTTCTCAAAATAACATGGCCAAAGAAAGTTATCCCTACAAAATCATATAGTCTGGCTATGCTCTATATTCATCACACAAAATATTAAATCATGCACAACCCCGATGACAAGCCAAGCAATTGTTTCATACTTTTGATGTTCTCAAACTTTTCCAACTTTCACGCAATACATGAGCGTGAGCCATGGACATAGCACTATAGGTGGAATAGAATGGTGGTTGTGGAGAAGACAAAAAGGGTAAGATAGTGTCACATCAACTAGGCGTATCAATGGTCTATGGAGATGCCCATCAGTAGATATCAATGTGAGTGAGTAGGGATTGCCATGCAACGGATGCACTAGAACTATAAGTGTATGAAAGCTCGACAAAAGAAACTAAGTGGGTGTGCATCCGACTTGCTTGCTCATGAAGACCTAGGGCAATTTGAGGAAGCCCATCATTGGAATATACAAGCCAAGTTCTATAATGTAAAATTCCCACTAGTTTATGAAAGTGACAACATAGGAAACTCTCTATCATCAAGGTCATGGTACTACTTTGAAGCACAAGTGTGGAAAAAGGATAGTAACATTGTCCCTTCTCTCTTTTTCTCTCATTTTTTTATTTGGGCCTTTTTTCGCCTCTTTTTTCGTCTGGAGTCTCATCCCGACTTGTGGGGGAATCATAGTCTCCATCATCCTTTCCTCACTGGGACAATGCTCAAATAATGATGATCATCATACTTCTTTTTACTTACAACTCAAGAATTACAACTCAATACTTAGAACAAAATATGACTCTATGTGAATGCCTCCGGCGGTGTACAGGGATATGCAATGAATCAAGAGTGACGTGTATGAAACAAATTATGAACGGTGGCTTTGCCACAAATACGATGTCAACTACATGATCATGCATGGCAATATGACAATGATGAAGCATGTCATAACAAACGGAACGGTGGAAAGTTGCATGGCAATATATCTCGGAATGGCTCTGGAAATGCCATAATAGGTAGGTGTGGTGGCTGTTTTGAGGAAGGTATATGGTAGGTGTATGATACCGGCGAAAAGTGCGCGGTAATAGAGAGGCTAGCAAATGTGGAAGGGTGAGAGTGCGTATAATCCATGGACTCAACATTAGTCATAAAGAACTCACATACTTATTGCAAAAATATATTAGTTATCGAAACAAAGTACTACGCGCATGCTCCTAGGGGGATAGATTGGTAGTCAAAGACCATCGCTCGTCCCCGACCGCCACTCATAAGGAAGACAATCAATATATAAATCATGCTCCGACTTCATCACATAACGGTTCACCATACGTGCATGTTACGGGAATCACAAACTTCAACACAAGTATTTCTCAAATTCACAAGTACTCAACTAGCATGACTCTAATATCACCATCTCCATATCTCAAAACAATTATCAAGTATCAAACTTCTCGTAGTATTCAATGCACTTATATGAATGTTTTTATTATGCCTAAAAAAATTACCATGCTGTTCTAAAGGACTCTCAAAATAATATAAGTGAAGCATGAGAGATCAATTATTTCTATAAAATAAAACCACCACCGTGCTCTAAAAAATATAAGTGAAGCACTAGAGCAAAAACTATATAGCTCAAAAGATGTAAGTGGAGCACATAGAGTATTCTAACAAATTCAGATTCATGTGTGTCTCTCACAAAAGGTGTGTACAGAAAGGATGATTGTGGTAAACTAAAAAGCAAAGACTCAAATCATACAAGACGCTCCAAGCAAAACACATATCATGTGGTGAATAAAAATATAGCTCCATGTAAAGTTACCGATGAACGAAGACAAAAGAGGTGATGCCTTCTGGGGCATCCCCAAGATTAGGCTTTTTGGTGTCCTTGGATTTTACCTTGGGGTGACTTAGGCATCCCCAAGCTTAGGCTCTTGCCACTCCTTGTTCCATAATCCATCAAATCTTTACCCAAAACTTGAAAACTTCACAACACAAAACTTAACAGAAAATCTCGTTAGCTCCGTTAGCAAAAGAAAAAAACAATTCAAGGTACTGTAATGAATTCATAATTTATTTATATTGGTGTCAAACCTACTGTATTACAACTTTTCTATGGTTTATAAACTCCATTACTAGCCATAGATTCATCAAAATAAGCAAACAACACACGAAAAACAGAATCTGTCAAAAACAGAACAGTCTGTAGTAATCTGTATCAGATGCATACTTATGAACCGCAAAAATTCTAAAATAAATTGCTGGACATGAGTAATTTATATATTAATCAACTTTAAAAAGTATTAACTAAATATTACTCTCCAATAAAAAATTGCAGCAATTCTCGTGAGCACTAAAGTTTCTGTTTTTTACAGCAAGATAAAAAAGACTTTCCCCAAGTCTTCCCAACGGTTGTACTTGGCACAAACACTAATTAAAAACAAAAAACACAACCTAAACAGAGGCTAGATAAATTATGTATTACTAAATAGGAACAAAAAGCAAGGAATAAATATAAAATTGGGTTGCCTCCCAACAAGTGCTATTGTTTAG
Organism: Triticum aestivum; assembly: GCF_018294505.1. Taxonomy (NCBI): domain Eukaryota; kingdom Viridiplantae; phylum Streptophyta; class Magnoliopsida; order Poales; family Poaceae; genus Triticum; species Triticum aestivum. The sequence continues at coordinate 390,593,867 of NC_057797.1, read as the reverse complement.
CGCCCCTAGCTAGGCATAAAAGCGAGGATAGATCTAGGTATTGCCATCTTTGGTAGGCAATCCATAGGTGGCTCTCATAATATATTCATATGGTAATTTAATTTTCTTTCTAGAGAAGTGTTCCATGCCTTTCCTTAACGGAAATTCGAATCTAATATTCCCTTCCTTCATATCAATGATTGCACCAATCGTTCTAAGGAAAGGTCTACCAAGAATAATAGGACATGAAGGATTGCAATCTATATCAAGAACAATGAAATCTACGGGCACATAATTCCTATTTGCAACAATAAGAACATCATTAATCCTTCCCATAGATTTCTTAATTGTGGAATCCGCAAGGTGCAAGTTTAAAGAACAATCATCAAATTCACAGAAACCTAGCAAATCATACAAAGTTTTTGGGATCGTGGAAACACTAGCACCCAAATCACACAAAGCATAGCATTCATGATCTTTAATTTTAATTTTAATTGTAGGTTCCCACTCATCATAAAGTTTTCTAGGGATAGAAACTTCCAACTCAAGTTTTTCTTCATAAGATTGCATTAAAGCATCAATGATATGTTTAGTAAAAGCTATATTTTGACTATAAGCATGAGGAGAATTTAGCACGGATTGCAACAAGGAAATACAATCTATCAAAGAGCAATTATCATAATTAAATTCCTTGGAATCCAAGATAGTGGGTTCGTTGCTATCAAAAGTTTTAACCTCATCAATCCCACTTTTACCAATTTTTGCATCAAGATCTAAAAACTCCGAGTCATTGGGACGCCTTTTAACTAAAGTTGACTCATCTCCAGTCCCATCATTATCAAGACTCATATTGCAAAACAAGGATTTAATATGGGACACATCAATCACCTTTAGATCTTCATCTTTATTCTCATAAGAACTTTCCTGCTTGGCGGCCATCTTATTAACTAAGGTGGCCTGCTTATCCGAAATTTCAGCTATTAATTTTTCAAAATGAGCAATCTGAGATTTCAAACCATAAAATTCCTTAGACATGTCATCAAGTTCTTTATTCATGTACTCCATAAAGCCTTTTTGTTCCTTGAGCTCGTTTCTAAAGAAATTATTATGCTCAAATTGTAAAATCAAAAAGCTTCTGACATTGCTTTCAACCTCTTCCAACCTTTTAAGGTGAAGATCACCAAATCTAGGCAGGGCCATAAGGGCAACAAGCAACAAGAGGCGGGCGAAAAAGAGGCGTATGGAAAGGAGGGCGAATAAAACGGCAAGGGTGAAGTGGGGGAGAGGAAAACGAGAGGCAAATGTCAAATAATGTAAAACAAAGGATAAGAGTTGTGATGGGTACTTGGTATGTCTTGACTTGGCGTAGATCTCCCCGGCAATGGCGCCAGAAATCCTTCTTGCTACCTCTTGAGCATGTGTTGGTTTTCCCTTGAAGAGGAAAGGGTGATGCAGCAAAGCAGCATAAGTATTTCCCTCAGTTTTTGAGAACCAAGGTATCAATCCAGTAGGAGACCATGCGCGAGTCACCTCGTACCTACACAAACAAATAAGAACCTTGCAACCAACGTGATAAAGGGGTTGTCAATCCCTTCACGGCCACTTGCAAGAGTGAGATCTGATATAGATAATAATAATAAGAGAAAAAAATTGGTATTTTTATGATATAAATTGAAAGTAAAGATTGCAAAATAAAATAGATTGGAAACTTGTATGATGGAAAAGAGACCCGGGGGCCATAGGTTTCACTAGTGGCTTCTCTCAAGATAGCATAAGTATTACGGTGGGTGAACAAATTACTGTCGAGCAAATGATAGAATTGAGCATAGTTGTGAGAATATCTAGGTACGATCATGTATATAGGCATCACGTCCGTGACAAGTAGACTGACTCCTGCCTGCATCTACTACTATTACTCCACACATTGACCGCTATCCAGCATGCATCTAGAGTATTAAGTTCATAAGAACGGAGTAACGCTTTAAGCAAGATGACATGATGTAGAGGGATAAACTCATGCAATATGATATAAACCCCATCTTTTTATCCTCGATGGCAACAATACAATACATGTCGTTTCCCCTACTGTCACTGGGATCAAGCACCGCAAGATTGAACCCAAAGCTAAGCACGTCTCCCATTGCAAGAAAGATCAATCAAGTAGGCCAAACCAAACTGATAATTCGAACAGAATTGCAAAGATAACCAATCATACATAAAAGAATTCAGAGAAGATTCAAATATTGTTCATAGATAATCTTGATCATAAACCCACAATTCATCGGATCTCGACAAACACACCGCAAAAGAAGATTACATCGAATAGATCTCCAAGAGAATCGAGGAGAACTTTGTATAGAGATCCAAAGAGAGAGAAGAAGCCATCTAGCTAATAATTATGGACCCTAAGGTCAGAGGTAAACTACTCACACATCATCGGATAGGCTATGGTGTTGATGTAGAAGCCCTCCGTGATCAATGCCCACTCCGACAGAGCACCAGAAAAGGCCCCAAGATGGGATCTCACGAGTACAGAAGGTTGCGGCGGTGGAATTAGGTTTTCATGGTGCTCTCTGATGGTTCGGGGGTACGTAGGTATTTTGCATGTCTATGTTGTTGTAGATAGATGGCACGTGTTGTTGTTCCGTTGAATTTTAATGCGTTCCTAGAGAAAGCTAAGTTGAAAGATGATGGTAGCAACTATGATACGTCTCCAACATATCTATAATTTTTGATTGTTCCATGCTATTATATTATCTGTTTTGGATGTTTAATGGGCTTTATTATACACTTTTATATTATTTTTGGGACTAACCTACTAACCAAAGGCACGGTGCAAATTGTTGGTTTTTTTGCCTATTCAGTGTTTCGCAGAAAAGGAATATCAAATGGAATCCAAACGGAATGTAACCTGCGGGAGAGTGATTTTTGGAACAAACGCAATCCAGGAGACTTGGAGTGGACGTCAAGGAATCATCAAGGAGGCCACGAGGCAGGGAGGCGCGCCCCCCACCCTGTGGGCCCCTCGTGGCTCCCCTGACCGACTTCTTTCGCCTATATATACTCACATACCCCGAAAACATCGGAGATAACCACGAAACACTATTTCCACCACCACAACCTTCTGTACCCAAGAGATCCCATCTTGGGGCCTTTTCCGGAGCTCCGCCAGAGGGGGAATCGATCACGGAGGGCTTCCACATCAACACCATAGCCTCTTCGATGATGTGTGAGTAGTTTACCACAGACCTTCGGGTCCATAGTTATTAGCTAGATGGCTTCTTATCTCTCTTTGGATCTCAATACAAAGTTCTCCTTGATCTTCTTGGAGATCTATTCGATGTAATTCTTTTTGCGGTGTGTTTGTCAGGATCCGATGAATTGTGGGTTTATGATCAAGATTATCTATGAACAATATTTGATTCTTCTCTAAAATCTTTTATGTATGATTTGTTATCTTTGCAAGTCTCTTCGAATTATCAGTTTGGTTTGGCCTACTAGATTGATCTTTCTTGCAATGGGATAAGTGCTTAGCTTTGGGTTCAATCTTGCGGTGTCCTTTCCCAGTGATAGCAGGGGCAGCAAGGTTTTGTTGCCATCAAGGATAAAAGGTGGGGTTTATATCATATTTCTTGAGTTTATCCCTCTACATCATGTCATATTGCCTAATGTGTTACTCTGTTCTTATGAACTTAATACTCTAGATGCATGTTGGATAGCGGTCGATGTGTGGAGTAATAGTAGTAGATGCAGAATCGTTTCGGTCTACTTGTCGCGGACGTGATGCCTATATACATGATCATGTCTAGATATTCTCATAATTATGCACTTTTCTATCAATTGCTCGACAGTAATTTGTTTACGCACCGTAATACTTATGCTATTTTGAGAGATGCCACTAGTGAAACCTATGGCCCCCGGGTCTATTTTCCATCATATAAATTTCCAATCTATTTTACTTTGCAATCTTTACTTTCAATCTATATCATAAAAATACCAAAAATATTTATCTTATTATCTCTATCAGATATCACTTTTATAAGTGACCGTGAAGGGATTGACAACCCCTTTATCACATTGGTTGCAAGGTTCTTATTTGTTTGTGTAGGTACGAGGTGACTTTCGTGTAGTCTCCTACTGGGTTGATACCTTGGTTCTCAAAAACTAAGGGAAATACTTACGCTACTTTGCTGCATCACCCTTTCCTCTTCAAGGGAAAACCAACGCAGTGCTCAAGAGGTAGCAAACTACAAGGACTGGGTCCGTAACTTGAGGATTATCCTCATTGCTGCACTGAACAATTACATCCTAGAAGCACCGCTTGGTGACAAACCCGCTGCATGAGCAACGCCTGATGTTATGAACACCTGGCAGAGCAAAGCTGATGACTACTCGATAGTTCAATGTGCCATGCTGTACGGCATACAACCGGGACTTCAACGACGTTTTGAACGTCATGGAGCATATGAGATGTTCCAGGAGTTGAAGTTAATATTTCAAGCAAATGCTCGGATTGAGAGATATGAAGTCTCCAATAAGTTCTACAGCTGCAAGATGGAAGAGAATAGTTATGTCAGTGAACATATACTCAGAATGTCCGGGTACCACAACCACTTGATTCAACTGGGAGTTAATCTTCCTGATGATAGTGTCATTGACAGAGTACTTCAATCACTGCCACCAAGCTACAAGAGCTTCATGATGAACTATAATATGCAAGGGATGGATAAGACGATTCCTGAGCTCTTCGCAATGCTAAAGGCTGCGGAGGTAGAAATCAAGAAGGAGCATCAAGTGTTGATTGTCAACAAGACCACCAGTTTCAAGAAAAAGGGTAAAGGGATGAAGGGGAACTTCAAGAAGAACAGCAAGCCAATTGTTTTTCAAGTGAAGAAACCCATGTCTGGACCTAAACCTGAGACTGAGTGCTTCTACTACAAAGGTACTGGTCACTGGAAGCGGAACTACCCGAAGTATTTGGCAGAGAAGAAGGATGGCAAAGTGAAAGGTATATTTGACATACATGTTATTGAGATGTACATTACTAATGCGCGCAGTAGCGCCTGGGTATTTGATACTGGATTAGTTGCTAACATTTGCAACTCGAAACAGGGGCTATGGATTAAGCGAAGATTGGCTAAGGACGAGGTGGCGATGCGCGTGGGAAATGGTTCCAAAGTCGATGTGATCGCCGTCGGCATGCTACCTCTACATCTACCTTCGGGACTAGTTTTAGACCAAAATAATTTTTATTTGATGCTAGCGTTGAGCATGAACATTATATCTGGATCTTCTTTGATGCGAGACATTTATTCATTTAAATCAGAGAATAATGGTTGTTCTATTTATATGAGTAATATCTTTTATGGTCATGCACCATTGATGAGTGGTCTATTTTTACTAAACCTTGATAGTAGTGATACACATGTTCATAGTATTGAAGCCAAAAGATGCAGAGTTGATAATGATAGTGCAACTTATTTGTGGCACTGCCGTTTATGTCATATTGGTGTAAAGCGCATGAAGAAACTCCATTCTAATGGACTTCTGGAATCACTTGATTATGAATCACTTGGTACTTGCGAACCATGCCTCATGGGCAAGATGACTAAAACTTCATTCTCCGGAACAATGGAGCGAGCAACAGAGTTATCGGAAGTCATACGTACTGATGTATGTGGTCCAATGAACATTGAAGCTCGCGGCGGATATCGTTATTTTCTCACCTTCACAGATGATTTGAGCAGATATGGGTATATCTACTTAATGAAACATAAGTCTGAAACATTTGAAAAGTTCAAAGAATTTCAGAGTGAAGTGGAAAATCATCGTAACAAGAAAATCAAGTTTCTACAATCTGATTGTGGAGGTGAATATTTGAGTTATGAGTTTGGACTTCATTTGAAACAATGCGGAATAGTTTCACAACTCACGACACCTGGAACACCACAAAGTAATGGTGTGTCCAAACATCGTAACCGCACTTTATTAGATATGGTGCGATTTATGATGTCTCTCACTGATTTACCGCTATCGTTTTGGGGTTATGCTTTAGAGATGGTTGCATTCACGTTAAATAGGGCACCATCTAAATCCGTTGAGACGATACCTTATGAACCGTCGTTTGGCAAGAAACCCAAGTTGTCGTTTCTTAAAGTTTGAGGCTACAATGCTTATGTGAAAAAGCTTCAACCTGATAAGCTCGAACCCAAATCGGAGAAATGTTTCTTCATAGGATACCCAAAGGAGACTGTTGGGTGCACCTTCTATCACAGATCCGAAGGCAAGATATTCGTTGCTAAGAATGGATCCTTTCTAGAGAAGGAGTTTCTCTCGAAAGAAGTGAGTGGGAGGAAAGTAGAACTTGATGACATAATTGTACCTACTCTTGGAAAGTAGTTCATCACTGAAATCAGTTCCAGTGATTCCTACACCAGTAGGTGAGGAAGCTAATGATGATGATCATGAAACTTCTGATCAAGTTACTACCGAACCTCATAGGTCAAGCAGAGTGAGATCCGGACCAGAGTGGTACGGTAATCCTGTTCTAGAGGTCATGTTACTTGACCATTACGAACCTACGAACTATGAGGAAGCGATGATGAGCCCAGATTCCGCAAAATGGCTTGAGGCCATGAAATATGAGATGGGATCCATGTATGAGAACAAAGTGTGGACTTTGGTTGACCTGCCCGATGATCGGCAGGCCATAGAGAATAAATGGATCTTCAAGAAGAAGACTGACGCTGACGGTAATATTACTGTCTACAAAGCCTGACTTGTTGCAAAACGTTTTTGACAAGTTCAAGGAGTTGACTACGATGAGACCTTCTCACCCGTAGGGATACTTAAGTCCGTCCGAATCATGTTAGCAATTGCCTCATTTTATGATTATGAAATTTGGCAAATGGATGTCAAAACTGCATTCCTTCATGGATATATTAAAGAAGAGTTGTATATGATGCAACCAAAAGGTTTTGTTGATCCAAAAGGTGCTAACAAAGTGTGCAAGCTCCAGCGATCCATTTATGGACTGGTGCAAGCCTCTCGGAGTTGGAATATACGCTTTGATAGTGTGATCAAAGCATATGGTTTTATACAGACTTTTGGAGAAGCCTGTATTTACAAGAAAGTGAGTGGGAGCTCCATAGCATTTCTGATATTATATGTAGATGACATATTGTTGATCAGAAATGATACTGAATTTCTGAATAGATTAAAAGGATACTTGAATAAGAATTCTTCAATGAAAGACCTTGGTGAAGTTGCTTATATATTAGGCATCAAGATCTATAGAGATAGATCGAGACGCTTAATTGGACTTTCACAAAGCACATACCTTGATAAAGTTTTGAAGAAGTTCAAAATGAATCAGGCAAAGAAAGGGTTCTTGCATGTATTACAAAGTGCGAAGTTGAGTCAGACTCAATGCTCGACCACTACAGAAGGTAGAGAGAAAATGAAAGGTGTTCCCTATGCTTCAGCCATAGGCTCTATCATGTATGCAATGTTGTGTACCAGACCTGATGTGTGCCTTGCTATCAGTTTAGCAGGGAGGTACCGAAGTAATCCAGGAGTGGATCACTGGACAGCAGTCAAGAATATCCTAAAATACCTGAAAAGGACTAAGGATATGTTTCTCGTATATGGAGGTTACAAAGAGCTCGTCGTAAATGGTTACGTCGATGCAAGCTTTGACACTGATCTGGATGACTCTAAGTCACAAACCGGATACGTATTTTTATGAAATGGTGGAGTTGTCAGTTGGTGCAGCTCCAAGCAGAGCATCGTGGCAGGATCTACGTGTGAAGCGGAATACATAGCTGCTTCGAAAGCATCAAATGAAGGAGTCTGGATGAAGGAGTTCATATCTGATCTAGGTGTCATACCTAGTGCATCGGGTCCAATGAAAATCTTTTGTGACAATACTGGTGCAATTGCCTTGGCAAAGGAATCCAGATTTCATAAGAGAAGCAAGCACATCAAGAGACGCTTCAATTCCATCCGCAATCAAGTCAAGGAGGGAGACATAGAGATTTGCAAGATACATACGGATCTGAATGTTGCAGACCCGTTGACTAAGCCTCTCTCACGAGCAAAACATGATCAGCACCAAGACTCCATGGGTGTTAGAATCATTACAATGTAATCTAGATTATTGACTCTAGTGCAAGTGGGAGAATGAAGGAAATATGCCCTAGAGGCAATAATAAAGTTGTTATTTATATTTCCTTATATCATGATAAATGTTTATTATTCATGTTAGAATTGTATTAACCGGAAACTTAGTACATGTGTGAATACATAGACAAACAAAGTGTCACTACTTTGCCTCTACTTGACTAGCTCATTGAATCAATGATGGTTATGTTTCCTAACCCTAGACATGAGTTGTCATTTGATTAATGTGACCACATCATTAGAGAATGATGTGATTGACATGACCCATCTGTTATCTTAGCACGACAATCGTTTAGTTTGTTGTTGTTGCTTTCTCCATAACTTATACATGTTCCTATGACTATGAGATCATGCAACTCCCGAGTACCGGAGGAACACTTTGTGTGCTACCAAACATCACAACATAACTGGGTGATTATAAAGGTGCTCTACAGGTGTCTCCAATGGTGTTTGTTGAGTTGGCATAGATCGAGATTAGGATTTGTGTAGCGATCCGACCTCAGGCGGTCAAATCTCTGTGTATAAGTGCCATCCCTGGATCGGTAATGCTGACGCACACAGTACTTGAAGGATTTATAATAGAGTAGCTATCACACACTTATTACATCAAATGTCTCAAAAGAGAACTTATTACAATAAATATGGCTTAAGGCCATCTAAAAGATAACATCAGGAGGCTTGGAAGATAAAGTGAGTCCATCAACTCCAACGGCATAGCTGAGTGCACGACAACGACCTAGCGCACCTTACTCTTCGTCTGAAAAGTTTGCAACATGATACGTTGCAGCCCAAAATGGGTCAGCACATGGAATATGGTGGCAATGTAACACAGTAGAGCAATGAACAGAATAAATGCTATCACTACATGCATATATGGCTGGTGGAGGCTCCATGGTTATAATGTTTTGCGAAAAGCCAATTTTTTCCTACATCAAAGGAATATATTTTTTTTAACTATCATGGTAGTTGATAAACATTGAGAATTGTAAATCCCCATCTCAATCCCAATTAAAGGTAATTAACAACCGAACAAATTAATTTAGAGTGATGAGATCAACATGATAATTCAAGAACTAGATACTCAAGATGTCCATAACCAGGGACACGGCTAACCATGATTATTTTCTACACTCTGCAGAGGTTTGCACACTTTTCCCCACAAGACTCGATCTCCTCCATTGGATTTCTCGCACTACATGGTGTTTGAGAAACGGATGACCGAGACACAGTCTTTCAGAAGCATTAACTCTAACCCTGGGTAGACAGTACCAACCTACATCCCCTACATCTGCTAGCCTACCACTAGAAGAGGTCATGCAACATACTCAACTATGCTAGAGCTCATAATAGCTTGTGTCTGCACACGGAAGTTTCTAGCATGAATAATCTTATGATCCCTTTGAGCCTGGGTGGCAAACCAAAAGGATAGCATTGGTATATCCCCAGGTGCCCGCAACCAATCCACCCAGATGTGTATTTAAGTAGCCACCTTAAGTTAACCATTAATTAACAATGGATACACTCTAACCCAATCCACGTCTACGAGCATAGCATGGCATTATAAGCATAACGTAGAATTAACTCCCAAGGTTGGATAATAAAGGGCGATAGGTTCTACCTCATCACCTACTTCCCAAAACCCACATGTTAAGAGATCTTACTCATGCAATGTTTGAGGGGTTGAACTAATGCATAAAAACTAGGTAATAAAGGGGTATGATCAATGTGTTACTTGCCTTGCTGACGATCCGCAAACCCTAGAGACTCGTAGTAGCACGCTTCGCACTTCGATAATTCTATCACAAACAAAAAATAGCATACATAAGCACTCAGGCATAGATGCATGGGTAAAACTCAAATAAGACGATCAAATCTGAAAGTTCAACTAAAAATCTTCGATTTGCAAAAAGAATCAATCGAATCGGAGCTACGGAACTGAAACTACGGTTAAAAGAACTTCGAAAACAAATCTGCTTGAAACCAAATTTTAAATTGTCCAAACCTTGTTCAAGTTGATTAAACAGAAATAGCGGCTCGATATGAAGATTTTGGCGTTGGTTTCACTGGATTTGGACAAATGGTTAAGAAACGGCGAGGGTTTGAAGATCAGGGGCTAATCTGCGATAAGAGAAATCGCGGATAGGTCCCTGGCAAAAAAAGAAAATAAAAAGAGAAATCTAGCGGACGAATGTTCGCTAGCAGTGACGAATGGGCGAACGCATTTGTTAAAAACGAACTAACGAGCGAACCCTCGCTAAATAACAAAACCAAAGAAAACCGAACCGAACTGATCTAAAAAAACCGAACCTAGGATTTTATAAAAACCGGTGGTTTTACCTAAAACCGAAAAAAACGGCGGCAGATCCGCGAGGTCAACCGTGGCAGGGCGGCGTGCGGCGGCGCGGGCGCGGGGATGCGGCAGCGGTGCAGGTGGCTGGCGGTGGCGCGGGACAGCGGCGGCTACGCGTGGTGGCGGGTGGTGCGGGCTCGAGGTGGGGAGGCAAGGGGCGGCCGCGAGTGGCTTATAAGGAGGGGAGGGAGGGTGTGCCTCAAGGAGGGGGCCGGCCGACGGCGTGGTGGCGTCGGACTCCTTCGGGAGTCCGACTCGGGGACAAAGGCAATGGCGGCACGAGAGTGGGCCTGCTAGGCTTCGGCCTAGTCGGTCCGGAACCTTTATTTTTTTTAAAATAATTTCGCCAAAAGAAAAAATCCTAAAGAAATATAAAAAATTCTAAAAAAATAATTTTCACCGTCTAAATAGAATATTTACAACAAGGTGAACATTTTCTTGGCCTAAAAATGCAATTTTGAAAAATGCATATTTTTCTGATTCAAATAAAATAGCAATAAAATCCAAATAAAATTATTTATTTGATGTTAACATTTTTCCTCCAATATTCCTTTTATTTTGGAGAAGGCATATTATCTCCTCTCATGTATTTTAATATTGGAAATATTAGTTGTAGAGAAAAATAATTAAAACCAAAGTGTCCACTTTTTAATATTTGAGAAAATTCAAATATGAAAATAATAAAAATCCACAACTCTCTCCGTGGGTCCTTGAGTTGCTTAGGATGACCTATGTATAACATTCCAAATTGAAATTTTGGGATGTTACAAACCTACCTACCGCCCCCCTTAAGTTCAATCTCGCCCTCGAGATTTGGGTTGGCTAGAAAATAGGTGTGGGTGGTCTTTCCGTAGATCATCCTCTCGTTCACAGGTGACTTCATCCTCGGTATGGTGGCTCCACTGAACTTTGCAAAACTTGATAACCTTATTGCGGGTAACTCGGCTGGCAAACTCGAGAATTTTTACTGGCTTCTCCTCGTAAGCAGCTAGCTATCCAACTGAATTGCTTCCAGGGGCACTGTATCTCACAGAGGAATATCAGCCATCTCTGCATGGCACTTCTTCAACTGGGAAACGTGAAACACATCATGAACTCCTGACAGTCCTTCGGGTAACTCCAACTTGTAGGCCACCTCTCCCATATGTTCCAAAACACGGTATGGTCCTACAAATATTGGGGCTAACTTTCCTTTGAGTCCAAAACGTTTAACTCCTCGCAGAGGTGACACCCGAAGATATGCTCTGTCTCCTCTTTCGTAGACTACCTCCTTGCGTTTTGTGTCTGCATAACTCTTCTATCTAGACTGAGCTACCTTCAGTCTATCTCGGATCAATTTAACCTTCTCTTCTGACTCTTTAATCAAATCCGGTCCAAACAACTAATGGTCTCCAACCTCATCCCACATCAACGGTGTCCTTCACCTTCTTCCATACAAAGCTTCGAAAGGTGCCATCTTCAGACTGGCTTGATAACTGTTGTTGCAAGAGAACTCAGCATAGGGCAAATTACCATCGAAACTAGATCCATAATCTAGTGCACAAGCTCTCAACATGTCCTCCAGAATCTGATTGACTCTCTCGGTCTGTACATCTGTCTATGGATGAAATGATGTACTAAACTCCAGTCTGGTTCCCAAAATCTGGTGTAACTGATGCCAAAACTTTGAAGTGAACTGTGTTCCTCTGTCTGATATGATGGTCCTCGGAACTCCATGCAGACATACGATCCTGGTCATATATATCTTGGCCAACTTTGCACTTGTATAAGTGGTTTTCACTAGGATAAAGTGGGCCACTTTGGTCAAACGATCCACTACTACCCAGATAAAATCGTATCCCAATCGGGTCCTGGGTAATGCTGTGATAAAATCCATACCAAACTTGTCCCACTTCCATTCGGGTATCGGCAAAGGCTGCAGTGATCATGCTGGCTTCTGATGTTCTACCTTCACTCTCTGACATACATCACATACTGCTACATACTCAACAATATCCTTCTTCATTCCTGTCCACCAGAAACGCTCCTTTAAATCCAAATACATCTTGGTCATTCCGGGGTGTATCGAGTATGGCAAGTCACGAGCTTCATGTAGTATCAACTTCCTGATCTCTGCATTATTGGGTACATAAACACGGTCCTCAAGCCACAAGGTGTCGTGCTCATCCTCATGAAAACCTTTCGCTTTACCTTTGCTCATCTTCTCCTTTATCTCGGCAATTTATTTGTCATCCTTCTGAGCTTCTCGAATCTTTCCCAATAATGTCGAATGAACCTCCAATGCTGCAACAAAACCTCTAGGGACTTATCTCCAAACGAAGCTCCCTGAGATCTTCGGCTAACTCCTTCGGCAATCCTCCTCTTATGAGGGTATTGGCATAACTCTTCCGGCTCAAAGCGTCTGCTACGACATTGGCCTTTCCTGGATGATAGTTCAGCTTCATATCATAATCCTTTATAAGCGCCAACCATCTCCTTTGCCTGAGATTCAGCTCCTTCTGTGTGAAAATGTACTTCAAACTCTTATGATCCATGCACACATCACAACGATTTCCAATAAGGAAATGTCTCCAGGTCTTGAGCGCATGCACTATGGCTGCTAACTCCAAATCATGCGTGGCATAATTCAACTCATGCGGTCAAAGTTGACGTGAGGCATATGAAACAACTCTTCCGTCTTGCATAAGTACACCTCGAAGTCCTAAGCGAGATGTGTTGCAATATACTTGGAAACCCTTGCGTATATCTGGCAAAATCAGCACTGGGGCTGTAACCAAACATTTCTTCAACTCCTGGAAGTTGCCTCACATTCATCCGTCCAATTGAACTTGGTGTCCTTCTTCAACAACTCCATCATGGGCTTCGCAATCATAGAGAAATTCTCAATGAATCTCCGGTAGTATCCCGCGAGTCCAAGAAAACTGCGGATCTCTCCTACTGAGGTGGGTGCTAGCCAATCAGTGACGGACTGAACCTTGGTAGGGTCTACTGTTATAGCTTCTCCTGATATAACATGTCCAAGGAATCCAACTTTCTTCAACCAAAACTCACATTTGTTGAACTTGGCATAAAACTGATGTTCTCTTAGCTTCTCGAGAACTAAACGCAAATGCTCCTTGTGCTCCTCTTCATTTTTCGAGTACACGAAAATATCATCAATGAACACCACAACAAACTTATCCAAGAACTCCATGAACACCTTATTCATCATACTCATGAAATAGGTAGGGGTATTTGTCAATCCAAATGACATAACCATGTACTCATATAGCCCGTACCTTGTGATGAAAGCTGTCTTAGGTATATCCTATTCTCGAATCTTCAGCTGGTGGTATCCTGAAAGCAGATCGATCTTGGAGAATATTTAGCTCCTTGCAGCTGGTCAAACAAATCATTGATCATCGGTAGTGGGTACTTGTTCTTGATCGTCACTTCATTCAATGCACGATAATCAACAACCATTCTCAAAGATCCATACTTCTTCTCAACCAAGAGCACTGGGGCTCCCCATGGTGACGAACTTTGTTGAATGTAACCTTTCTCCAATAACTCCTTAATATGTTTCTTAATCTCCTCTAGATCATTTGCGGGCATCCGGTATGGTCTCTTCGATATTGGTCTGGTGCCTGGCAACATCTCTATAAAAACTCAATGTCTCCATCCGGTAGCATGTCGGGTAACTCCTCTGGAAATACATCCTGATAATCCTTCACTACAGGGCACTTCCTCCTGAACAACTCCCGTGAGAGAATTTACTTGGGTCCTCCTCGGCGCATGCCTGTATACATACTTGATCCTTTTTCCCTCCGAGGTGGTGAGCAGAATTGACCTACTAGCACAGTCAATGTTTCCTCCATACTTCGATAGCCAATCCATACCTAGTATCACATCCAATCCTTGTGACTCCAAAATTATCAGGTCTGAGGGGAAAACACGGCTACCAATGGTTAAGGGTATCCGACCGCACCATCGGCTGGCCATATACTCTGCTCCTGGTGAGCTTACTAACAAGGGTGTCCTAAGGGCTAAGGTGGGTAACTTAAACTTGTCCACAAATCCCCTTGAAATGTATGAACGCGATGCACCAGTATCAAAAAGAACGAGAGTGGTAAATGACTTAACCAAAAACTTACCGATAACTGCATATGGCTGCTCTTCAACCTCCTCCACGTTAACGTGGTTCACTTGTCCCCTATTGAAAGGGTTGGGCTTCTTCCCAGAGTTTCATTACCATTTCCATTCTTGAGTTCAGGACACTCATTGGCATAGTGTCCAGTCTTCCCGCACTTGAAACAAGTAACATGACTTTGATCCTTCTTGGCGGGTGTGGCTGGGTTAGAGTGGTTCTGCCTGCTACCTGCTCCATTCCCACTTCCATTCTTGGGGCCACTGTGGTTATGCGAACCTCCTCCATTGTGCGTATGGCCTCCATGGTTATGGGTATAACCTCCCGAGTTCGGGGTAAAATGAGGCTTCTGTTGAGCTCCTAAATTGTACTTCCCTTGTACATAATTCCTTTTGCGGCTCCCAATCTACTGCTGCTTCCCTTCAATCATAAGAGCCTTGTCTACCAACTCCTGTTAGTTGTTAAATGTTGCCACCATTAACTGCATACTCATCTCATCATTCATCCCTTCCATAAACTTCTCTTTCTTCGCGGCATCTATGGCCACATCATCTGGGGCATAGCGGGCTAACTTGCTAAACTCATCCATGTACTGTCCTGCAGTATGATTTCCATGGCGCAAGTTGCGAAACTCATGCTTCTTCTTGCTCATAGATCCAGTTGAGACATGAGCAGTGCGGAATGCTTGCTGAAACTGCTCCCAAGTAACCTTGGCTATAGGGAAAGTGGTTGTGTAATTCTCCCACCATGAGGCTGCAAGTCCATCCAATTGGTGTGCGGCAAAACGCACCTTCTCAGCATCTGTGCAACCTGTGGTGGACAACTCTCTTCCAATCTTGCATAGCCAATCATTAGCAACTATCGTCTCGGTGCTACTGGAAAACACCGGCGGCTGCAACCTTAGAAAACGGGCTAAGTTGTCAACTGGAGGTGGTGGCGGTGGGTTATTGTTATTGTTGTTGTTGTTTTCTTGGTTCTGGACTAGCAACTGCATCAGGGTATTCTACTGTTGGATCAACTGGATGAGCTCCGGTGGGAAAGCAAATCTGGGGTCACGTCTCGGAGGCATCTGATGGGTTCAGAGGGGAGAGATTAGAATAGAATGAGGTCTAGTGAGAAAACACTACCCATATGCACATGAGACAAACACATTCATTTCACACCAAAACAATTCAAGCAAGGGCATAAAATCGATCTAACTATCGTTACAATGCTCAGACTACTAATATATACATGGGGAATTACTACTAATAATATGGTGACCGACTAGAAATTTTGATTGGTGGAAGACTCCATGATATCCGCTCCAGCTTCTTTTTCATAGTCATCATCACTATTGTCGGGGTCAGAGTCGGTGTCGTCGATGATGATGTAGTCCTTGGGACGGTCGTCATCTCCTCCTGGCGCGGGGTCTCCCATGAATACTCCTAGCTTCCTTGTCATGTCGTCATTCCTCTCCACTAGTATTGTGATTTTCTCCTTTGAGTTCCTCTTCAAGCTCCATGTTCCTAGTCATCAACTTCTTCATATCTATCATGCTTGCGCACATCTGGTTCTCCTGGCGACGAATGTGCTGGTTTAACTCCTGGATAAAATCTGCAATGGACTTGTCCTTCCTGGTGCTGATCATCTCCCATTGCTCATCTCGGCGCCCACATATCTGGTAGATAGTGTCCTTAAGATCCTTGTGATAAACTTCCCCGATGTTCCCCATGGCGATGTGGGCTGCTGTCAGTGTCAAAACCGGCGGATCTCAGGTAGGGGGTCCCGAACTATGCGTCTAAGGCGGATGGTAACAGGAGGCGGGGACACAATGTTTACCCAGGTTCGGGCCCTCTCGATGGAGGTAATACCCTACTTCCTGCTTGGTTGATCTTGATGATATGAGTATTACAAGAGTTGATCTACCACCAGATCAGAGAGGCTAAACCCTAGAAGCTAGCCTATGGTCTGATTGTTCTTGTCCTACGGACTAAACCCTCCGGTTTATATAGACACCGGAGGGGGCTAGGGTTACACAGAGTCGGTTACAAGGGAGGAGATCTACATATCTGAATCGCCAAGCTTGCCTTCCACGCAAAGGAGAGTCCCACCCGGACACGGGACGAATTCTTCAATCTTGTATCTTCATAGTTCAACAGTCCAGCCAAAGGATATAGTACGGCTGTCCAAGGACCCCCTAATCCTGGACTCCCTCAGTAGCCCCTGAACCAGGCTTCAATGACGATGAGTCCGACGCGTAGATTGTCTTCGACATTGCAAGGCGGGTTCCTCCTCCAAATACTCCATAGAAGATTTTGAACACAAGGATAGTGTCCGGCTCTGCAAAACAAATTCCATATACCACCGTAGAGAGTATAATATTTCCTCAAATCTAATATGCTAACAACTTTTCATAACGTGACATCACGCCATGGCCTTGGTTATTATTCGAACCGTTTTTCTCAACCAGCCACTGCACATGTTGCGAGGCGGTTTTATTGGCACGTCTTATCGAAGCAGAGATCATGTCCCCTTATCACGGGATTCTCATCAATACGGGTGTGGGTAACCCAACTGCGCCATCAATCACAACGCTTGGGGAATAAGCGAGTTTTACCAGGCAAGTGGGGAGGCACGCAGTTTCTATCGCCCTTATAAAGGGATAAGGACTCCTCCTTTTTACCCACGCCTTCTTCTTCCCTGCCTATCCATTCTCGCGTACTCGAGCTCCAGCGCCCAAGTTCGCATCTTCTTCGCAAAACCAATCCGAACATGTCCGGAGCAGGAGGCAAGTGGATGTCCTCTACCGTCCGGAAGAAGGACATCAAGAAACTTCGGGAGGCCGGGTATCTAGCCCAGGAAATCAGCCACCGTCTCCCGACGGCAGGACAGATCGTCCCTACCCCGGAACCCCACGAAAGGGTCGTATTCCTACCTCATTTTATCCGCGGGCTAGGGTTTCCCCTCCACCCATTTGTTCGCAGCATCATGTATTATTACGGGATCGATTTTGATGATCTATCCCCCAATTCCTTCCTCAACATTTCGACATTCATTGTCGTGTGTGAGGCTTTTCTCCACATCTCGCCACACTTCGTCTTATGGCTGAAGATATGTAATGTGAAGCCCAAGGTAGTGGGCGTTGAGCACACTGAGTGCGGGGTGCTATGGTGAGCAAGATGCCCAACCTCACATGGCCAACAGGCACCTTCAATGATTCCGTCAGGGAGTGGCAATAGGAGTGGTTTTACATTACTGAGCCGCGCGGCACGGAGTGGGCTGCTGCTCCCGAGTTCCGATCCGGAGCCCCTCTATGGCTTACGTCCTGGCTCAAGAAGGGCCTAGATTGGTCTTCGTTCGACAAATTGTTGGCGCTCCAGACGCGCGTCAAGGATTTGGAAGACAAGAATATCGAACTTGTTAATGTAGTCCAGGTGATGTTAGTCCGTCGGATCCTACCTTGTCAACATCGGACATGCAATCTATGGGAATTCGATCCGGCCAAGCACCAGACCCTGCGAGAGCTCTTTGGCTCCTCACACGAAGACATATGGAAGGTTCTTTTTAAGCCCGGCAAATCATTGCTGGACTCGTCCGAGGACTGCGGGTACCAATTGTCCCGCCCTGCAAGCTCGGTAAGTTATCATACGTTTTATTCGCATAACTCAAGGGAAATGCTTAATGTGTTTTACACAACCCTCCTAGGGCTGGACGAATAAGGCGGGGCGGATCCATTGCCCGGCCCCGCTGCCCGAAGAACTGGCCGACCCACTTCTGACGAAGATGTTGGACCCGACGCCTTACAAGGTGCCGGAGAAGAAGACCGAAAAGGAGGCCAAAAAGACCTGGGCAGCCTTCGTCACTGTGCACATCCTGCCTCCGAAGAGAACGAGGAGGAGGAAGAAGAATCCCCAGCGGGGGGAAGAAAGAAGAGGACGGCCTTCGTACACTTGGAGGCCGAGTCGCTTAAAAGGGGAAAACTCTTCTTCCGAAAGAGTCCACTGCCGTCGCCGATAGCAGCCCGGCGTGGGATCCTAGGGCCCAGCCCCTAGTGAACTCGTAAGTATATAAAATCCGAACACGTTGAGGTGTCCGGACCCATCATGGCATAGTATTTTAACCTGAGCCATATTTTTGTAGTCCGACGGGGTCCCGTTCCGAACAATCCTCGTCAGAGGACTTGCTAAGGTCAAATGCTATGGAGAGTGGGATGTCGCCGAAGGCCCCTCCCCCCAAATATGTGATCAACATCGAGGCTTCGTCCCAGAGGGACTCCGTCCAAGGAGGGGTGGAGAAAATCATGAAGGCGGCGCCTGGAGGTTAAACCTCAGGGGCCGTAGACATGGGGGAGAAGATCCCCACAGGAGTCGACAACTGGGATCATCTTGAATTCGGCCCCCAGCCGGACACAGTTTTGGAGACCCGTATGGCTTCGGAATCAAGCAGGCGGCCTTCCCCAGCTGGAGAGGGCGTCCCTATTCCACCGGCAACCTCTGTCCAACCAGAGGCGTCGGGTGCTTTACTGGCGACGCTGAAGAGCGCCTCCGTCATCGGCGAACACCGTGCCCTTATGTTTGCGGTGATTGAAAAGGTTCAGTCCGCTGAAAATGGACTGAATGAAGCCTGTATCAACCTTATAAGACGTTTTGAGGTATGTTTTATACGGTTTCGAAGAGTGTCATAGTATGGATAGTTGCCCCTGATACACTGTCCGGTGAACGAAAGAACCGGACAGAGGATCAAATATATTTTTCACAGGAAGACTCATTTGATGGCATCTATCTCTCTTCTTTTGTATGCAGGCGTCTGTAGCGGCTACTGCCGCTCACACCATGGAGGTTTTCGGACTGAATCAAAGTTTGGAGCGGGCCGGAGCGGATCTTGGCCAGTTAAAAAGGCAGTTGGCAGATCAACAAGGTATGTGCAAATCTTGTTTGCGTTCAGTGCGAACGAGTTTTCAGTATGATAGAATATGTGTCATGATTTGCGCCAGGGGTGATGACCGAAGTCGAGGCTCTGAAGAAGGCTGTTGCCGAGGTCGAGGAAAAGTCAGCCACAGAGCAGGCTCTTCGTGAGAAGCACGAGGCCAAGGTTGTGGAAGCTGAGCGAGAGCTCCAAAAGGCCATGAAAAAATGCGAGACCCTGGAGCAGAGTTTAACGGAGAAATAATTCGAACTCACCAGGGCTCATTAGGCCATGTGCGATGCCCAAGGCGCCCTACAGGAGATCCAAGAGGGGAGGGAGATCACGGCGGGTAAGGCCTTCTTCCATGTAACGCAAGTATTTGAGGAGAAATTTCAGCTTTATAATTTTAAGTTCGGATTTCTCCAGGGGTATTTGCGGAACTTCCTCGCAGCATATCGGATGCCGCCCATTTCTACCGAGCCGAAGAGGGGAATACTGTGGATAAGCTCTTCTGGTCGTAGTATCTGGCACCGAATTATCCGGTGCCTTTTACCGATCAACTGAAAACAGTTGATCGAACTGCATAAGGCGGCCGAACTAGCCATGAAGGATTTGATTATCCGGCTATGGCCCGCCTATTGGGGAACGTAGTAATTTCAAAAAAAATCCTACGCACACGCAAGATCATGGTGATGCATAACAATGAGAGGGGAGAGTGTTGTCTACGTACCCTCGTAGACTGGCAATGGAAGCGTTGACACAACGTAGAGGAAGTAGTCGTACGTCTTCCCGAACTGACTGATCCAAGTACCGAACGTACGGCACCTCCGAGTTCTGCACACGTTCAACTCGGTGACGTCCCTCGAGCTCCAATCCAGCAAAACATTGAGGGAGAGTTTCGTCAGCACGACAGCATGATGACGGTGATGATGTTCTACCGACGGAGGGCTTCGCCTAAGCACCGCTACGATATGACCGAGGTGGAATATGGTGGAAGGGGGCACCGCACTCGGCTAAGGAACGATCACGAAGATCAACTTGTGTGTCATGGGGTGCCCCCTTGCCCCCGTATATAAAGGAGGGAGAGGGAGAGGTGCGGCCGGCCCTAGGGGTGCGCCTGGAGGAGTCCTACTCCCACCGGGAGTAGGACTCTCCCCTCTTGCCTTGTTGGAAAAGGAAGAGGGAGGGAGAAAGAGGAAAGGGGGTGCCCCCCCTTCCTTGTCCTATTCGGACTAGGGGGGAGGGGCGCGTAGCCTGCCCTGGCCGGCCCTCCTCTTCTCCCTTATGGCCCATGTAGGCCCAATAACCCCCGGGGGGTTCCGGTAACCCCCCGGTACTCCGGTAAAATCCCGATTTCACCCGGAACGTTTCCGATATCCAAATATAGGCTTCCAATATATCAATCTTTATGTATCGACCATTTCGAGACTCCTCGTCATGTCCGTGATCACATCCGGGACTCCGAGCAACCTTCAGTACATCAAAACACAAAAACCCTAATTACGATCGTCACCGAACTTTAAGCGTGCGGACCCTACGGGTTCGAGAACTATGTAGACATGACCGAGACACGTCTCCGGTCAATAACCAATAGCGGAACCTGGATGCTCATATTGGCTCCTACATATTCTACGAAGATCTTTATCGGTCAGACCGCATAACAACATATGTTGTTCCCTTTGTCATCGGTATGTTACTTGGCCGAGATTCGATCGTCAGTATCTTAATACCTAGTTCAATATCGTTACCGGCAAGTCTCTTTACTCGTTCCGTAATACATCATCCTGCAACTAACTTATTAGTTGCAATGCTTTCATGGCTTGAGTGATGTGCATTACCGAGAGGGCCCAGATATACCTCTCTGACAATCGGAGTGACAAATCCTAATCTCGAAATACGCCAACCAAACAAGTTCCTTCGGAGACACCTGTAGAGCACCTTTATAATCACCCAGTTACGTTGTGATGTTTGGTAGCACACAAAGTGTTCCTCCGGTAACCGGGAGTTGCATAATCGCATAGTCATAGGAACATGTATAAGTTATGAAGAAAGCAATAGCAACAAACTAAACGATCAAGTGCTAAGCTAACGGAATGGGTCAAGTCAATCACATCATTCTCCTAATGATGTGATCCCGTTAATCAAATGACAACTCATGTCTATGGTTAGGAAACATAACCATCTTCGATCAATGAGCTAGTCAAGTAGAGGCATACTAGTGACACTCTGTTTGTTTATGTATTCACACATGTATTTTGTTTCCGGTTAATACAATTCTAGCATGAATAACAAACATTTATCATGATATAAGGAAATAAATAATAACTTTATTATTGCCTCTAGGGCATATTTCCTTCAGTCTCCCACTTGCACTAGAGTCAATAATCTAGATTACACAGTAATGATTCTAACACCCATGGAGCCTTGGTGCTGATCATGTTTTGCTCGTGGAAGAGGATTAGTCAGCGTGTAACATCCCAAATTTTTAATTTGGAATGTTATACATAGATCATCCATGCATATCATGATTTATTGCATTTCCGTTCCGCAATCCTTGAAATCCTAAGCAACTCAAGGACCCACGAAGAGAGTTGGGGATTTTCCGGTTTTCATATTTGATCTTTATCAAATAATAAAACGAGGATTTTGATTTTAATAATTTTTCTCTCCGAGAAATATTTCATATTAAATCCAATGAGTGGAGATAATATGACTTCTCCAAAATAATTGAAATATTGGAGGAAAAATATTAAAATCATTTATTGAATTTTATTTGGTTTTATTCGGATTTTATTTGCATTAGAAAAATTGCACTTTTCAAAATTGCATTTTAGGGCCAAGAAAATGTTCAACTCGTCCTAAATCTTTTACTTAGACGGTGAAAATTTGTTTTGGCATTTTTACGTTTTTTTAGGATTTTATTTCGGTTGGCGAAGTTTAAAAAAAAGGGTTCCCGCACCGACTGGGCCCAAGGCCCAGCCGTGCCAGGCCGCCGCCACCGCCGACTCGGACAGAGACCGAGCCGGACTCCGCCTCCGCCGCCGCGCCTTGCCCCCTACTCCAAGCCGCCCCCCCCCTCCTATATATGCGCGCCACCCCGGCCCCCACCACCACACCACCACCGCCTCCCGCACCCCGCCCCGAGCCGCCGCCGCCGCCGCACCCCGCCACCCCGCGAGCCGCCGCCCGTCGGCCAAGCCCTCACCGGAGGTAGCCGCCGGTTCCAACCGCCGGTTTTTCTAAAAAAGCCGTTCGGTTTATTTTTTTTCAAAACCCTAGTTTTCATTTTTTTTAACAAGATCGGTTTGTCTTCAGTTTATTTATTTAGCGAGTGTTCGCTCGTTCGTTCATTTTAAACGAATGCGTTCTTCGTTCAGATCCGGATAATGAACGTCCGTTCGTTAATCTGTTCGTCGTTTTTCTTTTTCTCGGATTTATTCCACGATTTTTCTGATCGTGATTTCTGATCCGATCTTAATTTCGGTTTATCTTTTCGCTTGTTTATCGGAATCAGGCGATTCAAGCGCCTGGAGTTTTGTCTCGAAACCCTCTTTCCGGTTAATCAACTCAAACAAGTTTTTGTTACTGTAAAATTTGACTTAAGCTCAGATTAGTAAACGAAGTGGTTTTCTTTCGCTGTTTGACTTTCGTTGCTTTGTTTGATTTGATTCTTTTTGCGTACCGGAGTTCTTAATTTGAACTTTCTGGTCAATCTCTCTTATTTGAGTTTTTCTTATGCATCGTTGCTTGTTACTTATGTATGTTATCGTTTGCTTGCGACAGAATTCCCGGAGTGTGACGGATGTTACTACGAGTCTCTAGGATTCGCGGATCATCAGCAAGGCAAGTAACAATTTGATCATATCCCATTATTACCCAGTTTTTTATGCATTAGTTCCAATCCTCAAACATTGCATGATTAGGATGTCATTAACTTGTGGGTTGGGAAGTAGTTGCTGAGGTAGAACCTATTGTCCTGTTATATTCAAACCCTTGGGAGTTACTTCTGCGTGTTGCTTATATTGCTATGCTATGCTCGTAGACGTGGTTTGGGTTTGAGTGAAATTCATGACAGATGTGAGATTGTTAATTAACGGTTCAACTTAAGGTGGCAACTTAATCAAACAACTGGGTGGATTGAGGCACCTGGGGAACCCAGTGTTCTCTGTATTTTTTTGGAAATCCCGAGGTACCCGTGTGATCTTCCTATGGACCGCCACCCAGGCTCAAAGGGAACTGATATGATTCATGCTAGAAACTTCCGTGTGTAGCCACAAGCTATTATGGGCTCTAGCATAGTTGAGTAAGATACGTGAAGCTCTTGAAGAGGTAGATCAGCAGGTAGTGGGTTTTGTAGGTTTGGTATGGTCTACCCGGAGTAGAGAGTTAACGTTTCTGAAAGACTGTGTCTCGGTCATCCGTTTCTCAAACACCATGTAGTGCGAGAAATCCAATGGAGGCGATCGAGTCTTGTGGGGAAAAGTGCGCAAACCTCTGCAGAGTGTACAATCTAATCATGGTTAGCCGTGTCCCTGGTTATGGAAAATTCTTGAGTATCTAGTACTTGAGTTATCACATGTATCTCACCATGTTTAATTAATATTGTTGGGTTGTTAATCACTTTAATTGGGATTGATTTGGGGTTACCTTCTCAATGATGTTTCAACCACCATGATAGTTAAATAAAAATATATTCTGTTGTTGTAGGAAAAAATTGGCTTTTCACAAAAACTTTAACCATAGAGCTTTCCACATCCAAATATGCATGTAGTGATAGCATTATTCTGTTTCTGCTCTACTGTGTTATATTGCCGGCATATTCCATGTGCTGACCCGTTTTCGGGCTACAACGTATTATGTTGCAGACTTTTCAGACGAGGATTAAGGTTCGTTAGGTCGTTGTCGTGCAGCTCAGCTATGCCGTTGGAGTTGATGGACTCACCCTATCTTCCAAGCCTTCCGCTGTTATCGCATTAGATGGCCATAAGCCATGTTATTGTAATAAGTTCTCTTTGGAGACATTCGATGTAATCTGTGTGATTGCTACTCTGCTATAAATCCTTCGGGTACTATGTGTGTCAGCATTACCAATCTAGGGATGACACTGAAGCACAGAGACTTGACCATCTGAGGTCGGGTCGCTACACAGCGGGTCTGCAACATTCAGATCCGTATGTATCTTGCAAATTTCTATGTCTCCCACTTGGACTAAATCCTGAATGGAATTGAAGCGTCTCTTGATGTGCTTGGTTCTCTTGTGAAATCTGGATTCCTTCGCCAAGGCAATTGCACCAGTATTGTCACAAAAGATTTTCATTGGACCCGATGCACTAGGTATGACACCTAGATCGGATATGAACTCCTTCATCTAGACCCCTTCATTTGCTACTTCCGAAGCAGCTATGTACTCCGCTTCACATGTAGATCCCGCCACGACGCTTTGTTTAGAACTGCACCAACTGACAGCTCCACCGTTCAGTATAAACACGTATCCGGTTCGCGATTTAGAATCGTCCGGATCAGTGTCAAAGCTTGCATCAACGTAACCATTTACGATGAGCTCTTTGTCACCTCCATATACGAGAAACATATCCTTAGTCCTTTTCAGGTATTTCAGGATGTTCTTGACTGCTGTCCAGTGATCCACTCCTGGATTACTTTGGTACCTCCCTGCTAGACTTATAGCAAGGCACACATCAGGTCTGGTACACAGCATTGCATACATGATAGAGCCTATGGCTGAAGCATAGGGAACATCTTTCATTTTCTCTCTATCTTCTGCGGTGGTCGGACATTGAGTCTTATTCAACTTCACACCTTGTAACACAGGCAAGAACCCTTTCTTTGCTTGATCCATTTTGAACTTCTTCAAAACTTTGTCAAGGTATGTGCTTTGTGAAAGTCCAATTAAGCGTCTTGATCTATCTATATAGATCTTAATGCCCAATATGTAAGCAACTTCACCGAGGTCTTTCATTGAGAAACTCTTATTCAAGTATCCCTTTATGCTATCCAGAAATTCTATATCATTTACAATCAATAATATGTCATCCACATATAATATCATAAATGCTACAGAGCTACCACTCACTTTCTTGTAAATACAGGCTTCTCCAAAAGTCTGTACAAAACCAAATGCTTTGATCACATTATCAAAGCGTTTATTCCAACTCCGAGAGGCTTGCACCAGTCCATAAATGGATCGCTGGAGCTTGCACACTTTGTTAGCTCCCTTTGGATCGACAAAACCTTCTGATTGCATCATATACAACTCTTCTTCCAGAAATCCATTCAGCAATGCAGTTTTGACATCCATTTGCCAAATTTCATAATCATAAAATGCGGCAATTGCTAACATGATTCGGACAGACTTAAGCATCGCTATGGGTGAGAAGGTCTCATCATAGTCAACCCCTTGAACTTGTCGAAAACCTTTCGCAACAAGTCGAGCTTTGTAGACAATAACATTACCGTCAGCATCAGTCTTCTTCTTGAAGATCCATTTATTCTCAATTGCTTGCTGATCAACGGGCAAGTCAACCAAAGTCCACACTTTGTTCTCATACATGGATCCCATCTCAGATTTCATGGCTTCTAGCCATTTTGCGGAATCTGGGCTCACCATCGCTTCTTCATAGTTCGTAGGGTTCATCATGATCTAGTAGGATGACTTTCAGAACAGGATTACCGTACCACTCTGGTGTGGATCTTACTCTGGTTGATCTACGAGGTTCGGTAGTAACTTGATCTGAAGTTTCATCATCATTATCATTAGCTTCCTCACTAATTGGTGTAGGTGTCACAGAAACCGATTTCTGTGATGTACTACTTTCCAATAAGGGAGCAGGTACAGTTACCTCATCAAGTTCTACTTTTCTCCCACTCACTTCTTTCAAGAGAAACTCCTTCTCTAGAAAGGATCCATTCTTAGCAACGAAAGTCTTGCCTTCGGATCTGTGATAGAAGGTGTACCCAACAGTTTCCTTTGGGTATCCTATGAAGACACATTTCTCTGATTTGGGTTCGAGCTTATCAGGTTGAAGCTTTTTCACATAAGCATCGCAGCCCCAAACTTTCAGAAACGACAACTTTGGTTTCTTGCCAAACCACAGTTCATAAGGCGTCGTCTCAACGGATTTTGATGGTGCCCTATTTAACATGAATGCAGCCATCTCTAAAGCATAACCACAAAACGATAGCGGTAAATCTGTAAGAGACATCATAGATCGCACCATGTCTAGTAAAGTACGATTACGACGTTCGGACACACCATTACGCTGTGGTGTTCCGGGTGGCATGAGTTGCGAAACTATTCCGCATTGTTTCAAATGTAGACCGACCAAACTCGTAACTCAAATATTCTCCTCCACGATCAGATCATAGAAACTTTATTTTCTTGTTATGATGGTTTTCAACTTCACTCTGAAATTCTTTGAACTTTTCAAATGTTTCAGACTTATGTTTCATCAAGTAGATATACCCATATCTGCATAAACCATCTGTGAAGGTGAGAAAATAACGATATCCGCCACGAGCCTCAATATTCATTGGACCACATACATCTGTATGTATGATTTCCAACAAATCCGTTGCTCTCTCCATAGTACCGGAGAACGGCGTTTTGGTCATCTTCCCCATGAGGCACAGTTCGCAAGTACCAAGTGATTCCAAAAGTCCATCAGTATGGAGTTTCTTCATGCGCTTTACACTGATATGACCTAAACGGCAGTGCCACAAATAAGTTGCACTATCATTATCAACTCTGCATCTTTTGGTTTCAACATTATGAATATGTGTGTCACTACTATCGAGATTCATCAAAAATAGACCACTCTTCAAGGGTGCATGACCATAAAAGATATTACTCATATAAATAGAACACCATTATTCTCTGATTTAAATGAATAATCGTCTCACATCAAACAAGATCCAGATATAATGTTCATGCTCAACTCTGGAACCAAATAACAATTATTTAGGTCTAAAACTAATCCCGAAGGTAGATGTAGAGGTAGCGTGCCGGCCGCGATCACATCGACTTTGGAACCATTTCCCACGCGCATTGTCACCTCGTCCTTTGCCAGTGTTCGCTTAATCCGTAGTCCATGTTTTGAGTTGCAAATGTTAGCAACAGAACCAGTATCAAATACCCAGGTGCTACTACGTGCTCTAGTAAGGTACACATCAATAACATGTATATCACATATACCTTTGTTCACCTTGCCATCCTTCTTATCCGCCAAATACTTGGGGCAGTTCTGCTTCCAGTGTCCAGTCTGCTTGCAGTAGAAGCACTCAGTTTCAGGCTTAGGTCCCGATTTGGGTTTCTTCTCCTAAGCAGTAACTTGCTTACTGTTCTTCTTGAAGTTCCCCTTCTTCTTCCCTTTGCCCTTTTTCTTGAAACTGGCGGTCTTGTTGACCATCAACACTTGATGCTCCTTCTTGATTTATACCTCCGCAGCCTTTAGCATTGCGAAGAGCTCGGGAATTGTCTTATCCATCCCTTGCATGTTATAGTTCATCACGAAGCTCTTGTAGCTTGGTGGCAGTGATTGAGGAACTCTGTCAATGACACTATCAACAAGAAGATTAACTCCCAGATGAGTCAAGTGATTATGATACCCAGACATTTTGAGTATATGTTCACTGACAGAACTATTCTCCTCCATCTTGCAGCTATAGAATTTATTGGAGACTTCATATCTCTCAATCCGGGCATTTGCTTGAAATATTAACTTCAACTCCTAGAACATCTCATATGCTCCATGACGTTCAAAACATCGTTGAAGTCCCGATTCTAAGCCGTAAAGTATGGCACACTGAACTATCGAGTAGTCATCAGCTTTGCTCTGCCAGACATTCATAACATCTGGTGTTGCTCCAGCAGCAGGCCTGGCGCCTAGCGGTGCTTCCAGGACGTAATTCTTCTGTGCAGCAATGAGGATAATCCTCAAGTTACGGACCCAGTCCGTGTAATTGCTACCATCATCTTTCAACTTTGCTTTCTCAAGGAACGCATTAAAATTCAATGGAACAACAGCACGGGCCATCTATCTACAATCAAACATAGACAAGCAAGATACTAGTAGGTACTAAGTTCATATTACTTAAGAACTCCCACTTAGAAAGACATCCCTCTAATCTTCTAAGTGATCTCGTGATCCAAATCAACTAAAACGTAACCGATCATCACGTGAAATGGAGTAGTTTTCAATGGTGAACATCAATATGTTGATCATATCTACTATATGATTCATGCTCGACCTTTCGGTCTCAGTGTTCCAAGGCCATATCTGCATATGCTAGGCTCGTCAAGTTTAACCTGAGTATTCTGCGTGTGCAAAACTGGCTTGCACCCATTGTAGATGGACGTAGAGCTTATCACACCCGATCATCACGTGGTGTCTGGGCACGACGAACTTTGGCAACGGTGCATACTCAGGGAGATCACTTTTATCTTGAAATTTAGTGAGAGATCATCTTATAATGCTACCGTCAATCAAAGCAAGATAAGATGCATAAAAGATAAACATCACATGCAATCAATATAAGTGACATGATATGGCCATCATCATCTTGTGCTTGTGATCACCATCTCCAAAGCATCGTCATGATCACCATCGTCACCGGCGCGACACCTTGATCACCATCATAGCATCGTTGTTGTCTTGCCAATCTTATGCTTCCACGACTATCACTACCGCTTAGTGATAAAGTAAAGCATTACAGCGCAATTGCATTGCATACAATAAAGCGACAACCACATGGCTCCTGCCAGTTGCCGATAACTCGGTTACAAAACATGATCATCTCATACAATAAAATTTAGCATCATGTCTTGACCATATCACATCACAACATGCCCTGCAACAACAAGTTAGACGTCATGTACTTTGTTGTTGCAAGTTTTATGTGGCTGCTATGGGCTTAGCAAGAACTGTTCTTACCTACGCATCAAAACCAGAATGATAGTTTGTCAAGTTGGTGTTGTTTTAACCTTCGCAAGAATCGGGCATAGCCACACTTGGTTCAACTCAAGTTGGAGAAACTGACACCCGCCAGCCACGTGTGTGCAAAGCACGTCGGTAGAACCAGTCTCGCGTAAGCGTACGCGTAATGTCGGTCCGGGCCGCTTCATCCAACAATACCGCCGAACCAAAGTATGACATGGTGGTAAGCAGTATGACTTATATCACCCACAACTCACTTGTGTTCGGCGGGGGGATCATGCAAGATCAAAAAAATCCTACGCACATGCAAGATCATGGTGATGCATAGCAACGAGAGGGGAGAGTGTTGTCTACGTACCCTCGTGGACTGGCAACGGAAGCATTGACACAACATAGAGGAAGTAGTCGTACGTCTTCCCGATCCGACCGATCCAAGTACCGAACGTACGGCACCTCCGATTTCTGCACACATTCAACTCGGTGACGTCCCTCAAGCTCCAATCCAGCAAAACATTGAGGGAGAGTTTCGTCAGCACGATGGCGTGATGACGGTGATGATGTTCTACCGATGCAGGGCTTCGCCTAAGCACCTCTATGATATGACCGAGGTGGAATATGGTGGAAGGGGGCACCACACACGGCTAAGGAATGATCACGAAGATCAACTTGTGTGTCATGGGGTGCCCCCTTGCCCCCGTATATAAAGGAGGGAGAGGGGGAGGTGCGGCCGGCCCTAGGGGTGCGCCTGGAGGAGTCCTACTCCCACCGGGAGTAGGACTCCCCCCTCTTGCCTTGTTGGAAAAGGAAGGGGGAAGGGAGAAAGAGGAAAGGGGGGCGTCGCCGCCCCCCCTTCCTTGTCCTATTCGGACTAGGGGGAGGGGCGCGCGGCCTACCCTGGCCGGCCCTCCTGTTCTCCCTTATGGCCCATGTAGGCCCAATAACCCCCGGGGGGGTTCCGGTAACCCCCCGGTACTCCGGTAAAATCCCGATTTCACCCGGAACGTTTCCGATATCCAAATATAGGCTTCCAATATATCAATCTTTATGTCTCGACCATTTCGAGACTCCTCGTCAGGTCCGTGATCACATCCGGGACTCCGAACAACCTTCGGTACATCAAAACACAAAAACCCTAATTACGATCGTCACCGAACTTTAAGCGTGCGGACCCTACGGGTTCGAGAACTATGTAGACATGACCGAGACACATCTCCGATCAATAACCAATAGCAGAACCTGGATGCTCATATTGGCTCCTACATATTCTACGAAGATCTTTATCGGTCAGACCGCATAACAACATACGTTGTTCCCTTTGTCATCGGTATGTTACTTGCCCGAGATTCGATCATCGGTATCTTAATACCTAGTTCAATCTCGTTACCGGCAAGTCTCTTTACTCGTTCCGTAATACATCATCTCGCACCTAACTTATTAGTTGCAATGCTTGCAAGGCTTGAGTGATGTGCATTACCGAGAGGGCCCAGAGATACCTCTCCGACAATCGGAGTGACAAAACCTAATCTCGAAATACGCCAACCCAACAAGTACGTTCGGAGACACCTGTAGAGCACCTTTATAATCACCCAGTTACGTTGTGACATTTGGTAGCACACAAAGTGTTCCTCCAGTAAACGAGAGTTGCATAATCTCATAGTCATAGGAACATGTATAAGTTATGAAGAAAGCAATAGCAACAAACTAAACGATCAAGTGCTAAGCTAACGGAATCGGTCAAGTCAATCACATCATTCTCCTAATGATGTGATACCATTAATCAAATGACAACTCATGTCTATGGTTAGGAAACATAACCATCTTCGATCAACGAGCTAGTCAAGTAGAGGCATACTAGTGACACTCTGTTTGTTTATGTATTCACACATGTATTATGTTTCCGGTTAATACAATTCTAGCATGAATAATAAACATTTATCATGATATAAGGAAATAAATAATAACTTTATTATTTCCTCTAGGGCATATTTCCTTCACCGCCGAGCTAATTCCAGGTAGCTACTTCGGGCTCGTGAAGCGACTTGTTAGTGTCTGCCCTCGACTTGACGTCATCAAGCGGTTGGTCTGTATAGAAGGTGCACGAATGGCCTTTGCCTGCGCAAAGGTGCACTGGGGGAAGATGGATGCTGAAAAGCTCATGACCGAGGGACCGCCAGAGGGAAAGGAGCACCGCAAGCTCGAGTTGTATTATGAAAGTGTCCTAAAAGGATCCTGCCTTGCGGCGGAGCAATGCACCAAGGACATTGTATTTCCATGAATATAGTAATGTTGTCATTTGTAATGTGTGAACAAGGTCATTTCTATTATTTATTGCCTGTTATAAAAGTTTACCCTCCTGCGCGGCTGTTTTATATATTAAACCTTAGAGTTGGCTATTCATCGGCTTCTGCCCCCTCGTAAGAAATACGGGGGTGTTCGGGATAAACCTGATCACTCTTTACCCCAGTTTTGGGTCCTTTGAAGGAGGTGTTCAGCACAGCAAACCAGGCAATCAGACTATAGGGCTTTATCATTCTCACTTAGCCATAGGAGCATTAGGAAGGTAGGCGTAGCCCTTGTGTTTGGAAGACCGCACGAGGGGCTCTATAGGCACCTGATCGGAAGAAGAACCGATCCATCGCACACTGCATTGGTTATGGCATTACGCGGGAGAAATCCTTAAAGGTTTTACAACCTCTCGAACAGCTGACCAGCTCTCGCCGTATCATGACAGTCAGTTTTCGGCTTTCTCTACTGAGGTGCTCGTCCGGAAGAACCGGGACACAATCGCAGTAGTTCTCCCTGTGCCGCCTTAGCCGATATAGCGGAACGTAAGGCAGCAAAACATTGGAGTCAGGCAAACCCAACATTTGACCCAAGACATGATTCGGAGCTGATGCATATAATGTTATAAGTTCGGGGCGCCGAACTTTCATGAAGGTGTTCGGACTTTATTGCTGTATTATGGGTAAAACAAAGCCCCTGGCAAAGGCATATCGCGGTGTACGGATGCCACTTAACAAAAGAGTTTCAATAAGAAATAATAGCAAATAAGCGTCATATAAATCCACATGTTGTATTTGAATAATACGTCGAAGCGTATGAGTACAGGTAATGTGATAAAATAGGGGAATATGACTGTGGAACCTGCAAGGACCAGGGAGCAAGAAGCTGTGTGCAGATCCGGAGTATGGTCAGATGGACGTCGCGAGGAATATCTATAGATTCCCTTGTGCGTTCAAGTTGTTACCATGTCACCAGTCCCGGTCTGCGCAAAGGTGAGCCTGCAAAGGAAATGTAAGAAATATTTGTGTGCCGGAGAGCGGTTGAGCCACGATATGTGGCATGTTATGGACTTCGCCGGAATGTTTAGTTGAGCCCTGGACAAGCCAGGCTATCCTGCCG
The DNA here is from genome assembly GCF_018294505.1 of Triticum aestivum. Classification (NCBI taxonomy): domain Eukaryota; kingdom Viridiplantae; phylum Streptophyta; class Magnoliopsida; order Poales; family Poaceae; genus Triticum; species Triticum aestivum. The sequence continues at coordinate 390,560,992 of NC_057797.1, read as the reverse complement.
TGAAGTAATTCGGACTACTTTGAATGTGTCCGAGGGTTTGGCCGTCGACTCAAGATTTGACTGAAAGGTGCCCTCCATTGCTTCTGCTGTTTTAAAGCGGTAGCGTACTCTATGGTAACAAGGGAGAGTTCGGCCTCGCCATTGACCGTGATGACTCCGCACGGCCCGGGCATCTTGAGTCTACGGTAGGCATAATGTGGTGCCACATTGAATTGAGCGAACGCAGTTCGCCTGAGCAGTGCCTGATAATCACTGCAAAAGGGGAGGATGTCGAATATTAACTCTTCGGCACGGTAATTGTCTGGTGATCCAAAGACTACCTTGAGGGCGATGGAGCCGGTGTAGCTGGCCCCCATGCCTGGTATAATACCTCTAAAGGTTGCTTTAGTGGGTTTGATCATTGAATGATCGATGCCCATCTTGCACACTTTGTCCTGGTAAAGCAGATTTAGACTGCTGCCTCCATCCATAAGGACTCGTGTGAGGTGGAACCCGTCAATTATTGGGTCGAGGACTAGTGCGGCTGGATTGCCGTGACTGGTGTTGACCGGACGATCCATTTGGTTGAAGGTGATCGGCCCTAGTTTGTATTGCGGGATGACTTGTTTCGTTAGGTCGACATCCCAAAGGGTGTGTATCCGGTCCGGGTTGGGAGTGTGGGTGGCGTTTACCATATTCACCGTTTGGATTTGCTGGAGAGATTTCTTTTGCCCTCCTCTATTCGGTGATCTGGGTTCCTTGTCGTTGTCGTCGCTTTGAGGCCCCTTGTCTTTGTTTTTGGCGCCTAACCTGCCAGCTTGTTTGAAGACCCAAAATTCTCTGTTGGTATGATTGGCTGGTATTCCTGGTCTACCATGAATTTGGCATGGACGGTCGAGTATGCGGTCCAAACTGGACGGACCCGAATTGTCATTTTTGAGTGGCCCTTTCCGCTGACCGGACTTAGAGCTATTAAATCTGGCATTGACTATCGTGTCTTCGGCGCTTTCACCATGTTTGTGGTGTTTGTGTTTGTTGCGCCAGGGTTTGCCGTTGCTATCTCTGGCCTCTGATTTGCCAGTGTTGCTTACTGTGTTGTTGCTACGAGCCAACCAGCTATCCTCGCCCGCGCAGAAGCGGGTCATGAGTGTTGTGAGGGCTGCCATGGACTTTGGCTTCTCTTGGCCGAGGTGTCGGGCGAGTCACTCGTCATGGATGTTATCTTTAAAGGCCACTAGGGCTTCGACATCCGGACAGTCCACAATTTGGTTCTTCTTGGTTAGAAACCGAGTCCAAAATTTTCTGGCTGACTCTCCGGGCTGTTGTGTTATGTGACTTAAATCATCAGCATCCGGTGGTCACACATAAGTGCCCTAGAAGTTGTCCAGGAATGCGTTTGCCAGGTTCTCCCAACTTTCGATGGAGTTTGCTGGCAAGCTATTTAGCCAATGCCGAGCTGGTCCTTTGAGTTTTAATGGGAGGTACTTGATGGCGTGTAGATCATCCCCGTGGGCCATGTGAATGTGGAGGAAGAAATCCTCTATCCATACCGCGGGGTTAGTAGTACTATCGTATGATTCAATGTTCGCGGGTTTAAACCCTTCTGGGAATTCATGATCCATTACTTCATCAGTGAAGCATAGGGGGTGTGTGGCACCTCTATGCCGGGCTATGTCACGACGCAGTTCGTACGAGTCTTGTCTGCTGTGTTCGGCCCGGCCGGATTTTCCTTTGGTATATCCGGCATGACGGTCGTCGTCATGTGTTGGGGCGCGCCCTCGTGCTCCGAAGATCGATCTTTTGTGTCATGCTTTGTTTTCCAATACATCTCGCAGGTCCTGCGTGTTACCCTGGGCCTTGTTGTTTTTGTTTGACTGGCGACGGGGTGCGGGCTGGACTTTGGGCTTATATGCCACTTTGTCCCGGCCACGAGCTGGCCGGTCTGCCACATCATATGCTGGAAGCGTAGGCTTTAATGCTTCCTCTTCGAGTTGGGGTAGCAACCTGTGCTTTGGGAAACTTTTGATTTGGCGCTCGAGTTCGTGTTCCTCGGCTACCAGGACCTCAGTCCATCTATCCGCTAGCAGATCTTGCTCAGCTTGAAGCTATTGTTGCTTTTTCTTTAGGCTTTTTGCTGTGGCAATAAGCCAGCGCTTGAAGCGCTCCTGTTCGACGGGATCCTTAGGCACGATAAATTCTTCATTGCGGAGGCTCACCTCGTCTTCGGAGAGAGGCATGTAATTGTCATCCTCTGATTCTCTGTCTGCTGCCTGTTCCTTAGGGTTGTCTTGCCCGTCCTCCTGCTCAAAGCCTGGCTGGAGGGGATTGTCTTCGTCTTCGGCACTGTTTGCAGCGTTATTGTCTCCTGTGTCGGTATCGCTGTTTTTGCTATGGCGGGGCTTAGGGCAGCGCCGATGACGCCGGCTCTTGGATTGCTTCTCGTGGGATTATCCTCCGTTGCCTTATTGCCATCGCTTTCTTTGGGGGTGTCCACCCTGTATATATCATACGATGAAGTGGCAATCCAGCGCCCTGTAGGCGGTGGTTCCTGTTCGTCTCCCGCATCGTCGTCCATACCATCGATGTCTTCGGAGTCGAAGTCGAGCATGTCGGTTAGGTCGTCGATAGTGGCTACTAAGTGGGTGGTGGGTAGGGAACGAATTTCTTCACTGTCCGCTTCCCAGTCGAGCCGGACATAGTTCGGCCAAGGGTCTCCTGACAAGGAGAGAGACCGTAATGAGTTTAGCACGTCGCCTAGGGGGGAGTGCTGAAAGATATCCGTGGAGGTGAACTCCATGATCGGTGCCCAATCAGATTGGATGGGCACGGACGCGAGTGGTTCGGAGTCTGTGGCCAGGGAGGAATCCGAGTGTCTGGCAACATAGGTCTCATAGGAGGTGAGGTCAGTATTCGGCTCTATCGCTGTTGAGTGTGCTGCCTCCGTGGCGGGGTCCATCCACCCATCCTCGGACGGCGCGATCTGTTCCAGATTGAGGACCGGAGTAGTTGTAGGTGTGATCTCCCGAACACTGTCCGACGACAGAGCTAAATCATGCTCATCGTGACTGTGTGGCGTACCTGACATGGGTTCGAATATGTCGAAGATCAAGTCTCCGCGGATGTCGGCGGTATAGTTCAAGCTTCCAAACCCGACCTGATGGACAGGGGCGTAGCTCTCGATCTGCTCCAGATGGCCGAGCGAGTTGGCCCGCAGTACGAAGCCACCGATATGAAAATCTATCCGGGGAGGAAAACCTCACCGTGGATCGCATCGTTGCCGATGATCGAAGGAGCCATCAAGCCTTATGATGACGACACAGTGGAACTCTCAATGAAAGCACCAACGGTGTCAAAACTGGCGGATCTCGGGTAGGGGGTCCCGAACTGTGCATCTAAGGCAGATGGTAACAGGAGGCGGGGGACACAATGTTTACCCAGGTTCGGGCCCTCTCGATGGAGGTAATACCCTACTTCCTGCTTGATTGATCTTGATGATATGACTATTACAAGAGTTGATCTACCACGAGATCCGAGAGGCTAAACACTAGAAGCTATCCTATGGTCTGATTGTTCTTGTCCTACGGACTAAACCCTCCGGTTTATATAGACACCAGAGGGGGCTAGGGTTACACAGAGTCGGTTACAAGGGAGGAGATCTACATATCCGAATCGCCAAGCTTGACTTCCACGCAAAGGAGAGTCCCACCCGGACACGGGACGAAGTCTTCAATCCTGTATCTTCATAGTCCAACAATCCGGCCAAAGGATATAGTCCGGCTGTCCGAGGACCCCCTAATCCAGGACTCCCTCAGCTGCCATGCTCTTACCTGGACTCCAGGTTGGTGCATCAAAGGAAAACTCTATGGGCTCAGTGACTGGTGTGAATTTCCTTCCTGGAACTTGAACTCAAATCATCCATCGCTCCTCTTCTGGTAAGGTGGCGGTGTAGATCCCGGTGAAGCTTGGTATTCCGATGTTCAAGTACCTAGTGACTTCCTTCAAGTGTCCTCCAAAAGGTGTGTCTTCATCCGGTTGTGCAAACTTGTTCCTTGAGTCTGCCATCCTATAGGGTAGAAAATGGAGAGGAGTCAGAAATGAGTAGAGAAGAGTGACCTATGGCTCATCTAAGTGGTTGTCTCGTACATTCAGCGTGTGCTCTGATACCATATTGTAGCGATCCGACCTCAGGCGGTCAAATATCTGTGTATAAGTGTGATCCCTGGATCGGTAATGCTGACACACACAGTACTTGAATGATTTATAACAGAGTACCAATCACAAACTTATTATATCGAATGTCTCAAAAGAGAACTTATTACAATAAATATGGCTTAAGGCCATCTAAAAGATAACAGCGGAAGGCTTGGAAGATAAAGTGAGTTCATCAACTCCAATGACATAGCTGAGTGCACGACAACGACCTAGCGCACCTTACTCTTCGTCTGAAAAGTCTGCAACATGATATGTTGCAGCCCGAAATGGGTCAGCACATGGAATATGCTGCCAATGTAACATAGTAAAGCAATGAACAGAATAAATGCTATCACTACATGCATATATGGCTGGTGGAGGCTCTATGGTTATAATGTTTTGCAAAAAGCCAATTTTTCCCTACATCAAAGGAATATATTTTGTTTAACTATCATGGTAGTTTATAAACATTGAGAATGGCAAATCCCCATCTCAATCCCAATTAAAGGTAATTAAAAACCCAACAAATTAATTTAGAGTGATGAGATCAACATGATAATTCAAGAACCAGATACTCAAGATGTCCATAACCGGAGACACGGCTAATCATGATTAGTTTGTACACTCTGCAGAGGTTTGCGCACTTTTCCCCACAAGAGTAGATCTCCTCCGTTGGATTTCTCTCACTACACGGTGTTTGAGAAACCAATGACCGAGACACAGTCTTTCAGAAGCATTAACTCTAACCCCGGGTAGACAGTACCAACCTACATCCCCTACATCTGCTAGCCTACCACTGGAAGAGGTCATGCAACATACTCAACTATGCTAGAGCCCATAATAGCTTGTGGCTGCACATCAAAGTTTCTAGCATGAATAATCTTATGATCCCTCCGAGCCTGGGTGGCGAACCAAAAGGACAGCACTAGTATATCCCCAGGTGCCTGCAACCAATCCACCCAGATGTGTATTTAAGTAGCCACCTTAAGTTAACCATTAATTAACAATCTCACATCTATCATGGATACGCTAAAACCCAATCCACGTCTACGAGCATGGCATGGCATTATAAGCATAACGTAGAAGTAACTCCCAAGGTTTGATAATAAAGGGCGATAGGTTCTACCTCATCATCTACTTCCCAAAACCCACATGTTAAGAGATCCTACTCATCCAATGTTTGAGGGGTTTAACTAATGCACAAAACTGGGTAATAAAGGGGTATGATCAATGTGTTACTTGCCTTGCTGACGATCCGCAAACCCTAGAGACTCGTAGTAGCACGCTTCGCACTTCGGGAATTCTATCGCAAACAAATAATAGAATACATAAGCATTCAAGCATAGATGCACGGGTAAAACTCAAATAAGAAGATCAAATCTAAAAGTTCAACTGAAAAGCTTCGATTTGCAAAAAGAATCAATCAAACCGGAGCTACGGAACTCAAACTACGATCAAAAGAACTTCGAAAACAAATCTGCTTGAAACCAAATTTTAAATTGTAAAAACCTTGTTCAAGTTGACTAAACGGAAAGAGGGGCTCGAGACGAAGATTTTAGCATTGGTTTCAGTAGATTTGGACAAACGGTTAAGAAACAGCGGGGGTTTGAAGATCAGGGCTAGTGTGCGATAAAAGAAATCACGGATAGTTCCCTGGCAGAAAAAGAAAATAAAAAGAGAAATCTATCGGACGAACTTCCGCTAATAGTGATGAACGGGTGAACGCGTTCGTTAAAAATGAACTAACAAGCGAACACTCGCTAAATAACGAAACCGAAGAAAACTGAATTGAACCGATCTAAAAAAACCGAACCTAGGGTTTTATAAAAACCGGCGGTTTTACCTAAAATCGAAAAAAATGACGGCAGATCCGCAAGGTCAACGGCGGCGGCGGGGCAGCGAGATCCAGCGGGCGGGGCGGCGTGCGGCAGCGTGGGTGACAGCGGCGCGGGCGCGGGGATGCGGTGGCGGTGCGGGACAGCGGCGAGCGGCGGCTGCGGCGGGTGGTCCGGGGCTCGAGGTGGGGAGGCGAAGGGTGGCGGCGAGTAGCTTATAAGGAGGGAAGGGGTGTGCCTTGAGGAGGGGGGCGGCTGGCGGCGTGGCGGCGTCGGACTCCTTCGGTAGTCCAGCTCGGGGACAAAGGCGATGGTGGCGCGGGAGTGGGCCGGCTGGGCTTTGGCCTAGTCGGTCCGGAACCTATCTTTTTTTCTTTTAAAAAAAATAATTCCACCAAAAGAAAAAATCCTAAAGAAATATAAAAATATTAAAAAAATGTCAGAAACAATTTTCACCGTCTAAATAGAATATTTATAACAAAGTGAACATTTTCTTGGCCTAAAAATGCAATTTTGAAAAATGCATATTTTCTAATTCAAATAAAATAGCAATAAAATCCAAATAAAATTATTTATTTGATTTTAACATTTTCCTCCAATATTCCTTTTATTTTGGAGAATTCATATTATCTCCTCTCATGTATTTTAATATTGGAAATATTATTTGGAGAGAAAAATAATTAAAACCAAAGTAATCCACTTTTCAATATTTGAGAAAATTCAAATATGAAAATGATAAAATCCCCAACTCTCTCCGTGGGTCCTTGAGTTGCTTAGGATTTTTAGGATCACAAAACCAAAATGCAAATAAAATATGATATGCATATGATGACCTATGTATAACATTCCAAATTGAAAATTTGGGATGTTACAATTTGTCACTCCGATTGTCGGAGAGGTATCTCTGGGCCCTCTCGATAATGCACATCAATATAAGCCTTGCAAGCAATGTAGCTAATGATTTAGTTACAGGATGTAGCATTACCGAACGAGTAAAGAGACTTGCCAGTAACAAGATTGAACTAGGTATTGAGATATCAACGATCGAATCTCGGGCAAGTAACATACCGATGACAAAGGGAACAATGTATGTTGTTATGTGGTTTGACCGATAAAGATCTTTGTAGAATATGTAGGAACCAATATGAGCATCCAGGTTCCACTATTGGTTATTGACCGGAGACGTGTCTCGGTCATGTCTACATAGTTCTCGAACACGTAGGGTCCGCACGCTTAACGTTCGGTGACGATCGGTATTATGAGTTTATGTGTTTTGATGTACCGAAGGTAGTTCGGAGTCCCGGATATGATCATGGACATGACGAGGAGTCTCGAAATGGTCGAGACACAAAGATCGATATATTGGATGACCATATTTGGACATCGGAATGGTTCCGGGTGAGTTCGGGCATATATCGGAGCACCAGGAGGTTACTGAAACCCCCCGGGAGGTATATGGGCCATATTGGGCCATAGTGGGAGAGAAGAGAGGGAGGCCTAGGAGGGGGTGTGCCCCCCTCAAGCCCAATCCGAATTGGGTGGGCCCCCCCCCTTTCCTTCCCCCTCTCCCCCCTTCCTTCCACTCCTAGTCCAACTAGGGAAGGGGGAATCCTATTCCCGGTGGGAGTAGGACTCCCCATGGGGCGCGCCATAGGAGGGCTGTCCCTCCCCCTCCTCCACTCCTTGATATACGGGGTAGGGGGCACCCCATAGACAGACAAGTTGATCATTGATCTATTAGCCGTGTGCGGTGCCCCCCTCCACCATAATCCACCTCGGTCATATCATAGCGGTGCTTAGGCGAAGCTTTGTTCTGGTAGCATCATCATCACCGTCATCACGCCGTCGTGCTGACATAGCTCTCCCTCGACACTATGTTGGGTCGTTATTTCATGGGACGTCACCGAGCCGAACGTGTGCAGATCGCGGAGGTGCCGTACCTTCGGTGCTAGGATCGGTCGATCGTGAAGGTGTACGACTACATCAACCGCGTTGTCATAACGCTTCCGCTTACGGTCTACGAGGGTACGTGGACAACACTCTTCCCCTCTTGTCGTGGTTTTGTCACGGAAGATGTCCTTGTGAAAGGACTTAGTAGTGGAGCCATCGCTACGAGTTATCTTAAAGGGGTTAAAGCGGACAAGGGACGCGAGAGTTTTTATACTGGTTCGGCCCCTTACGATGAAGGTAAAAGCCTACTCCAATTGTGATGGAATTGCTAGGGTTTCGATGACCAGGGAGTGATTCCGCTTTGCCTGGCTCTCGAGTTGTTGTGTGTTGTCCCTAAACCGCCATCGGGTCGTCCCTTTATATACATAGGTCTACGCCTGTCGGTTTATAGAGTCCCAAGGCCGGATCATCAACGTGTCCAACTCGGTCTCTATTCCTCCTATCTTACAATACAAGTTACATGATAATGTCGGTTTTATATCTACAGGCCTTGACCCGCCTTTGGGCCTTGGGCCTTCATAAAGCGCCACCATCCTTTGTCTTCCTGGGCTTCTAATCCTCATAGAGTTAACCTGGCCACTCCTGGCCGGTTGATGTCCAGTAGTAATATCCCCAACATTAGCCCCAGATTGATTTGAACTTGTTCATGTCAATCTTCAACACTTAGAAAAATTACTGCCCTTGCACCTTCGCATAGATCTTGTAAATCGCCCTGACGTCATCCTCCGGATTTGTAGTATACCGCCGTGACATCACCTGTTTATTTAAAGCCGAAGATACCCCTTTTATTAATGAGCATCCGACAATCGAGGCAACAATCTTGTTATCTATCCATTTTTTGGGCTCCTTGATTCCCGCGCCAGTCGCTTATCTCTTTACCCTTATAGATAGAGGCGGAGGATCCCATTCTTTTCTTTCCGTTGCCTCTTCATCCCTTCTTCTTCCTTGCAACGTCTCCGCACTCGAGCGCCGCCGCCATCGTCAAACCTCGCCTCTGCCTCACCGTCGGCCGCTACATCAACCTGTTCGTACCAGAGCACCGCAGCGCACCTCCGCTGCTTCCATGGCTGAAGTAAGTCCTTCCCTCCTTCCTCTCTAGATCCATTTTTAGGGTTCCTACAGGTTCATGGCGTTCCTCTCTTGTTCTTCGCCAGTCCCTAGACAGTAGACCTAAGGCTTGATACACTCCGTGCGATAGCTCTAGTGCTCTCCTTCTTGGTTTAAATCAAGCCTTTGTACGCATAAAAACTTTGATATGTACCTTAATGAACTGCTCCAGGACCAACCTTTTTTAGGTCTAAATCTTTTTCTTTTCCTGACTTGTAGTAGATCCAAAACGCGAACGTGGTTCTGTGAAACCTGTTTTTCTTCACTTAGCCATTTTTTGCTTCTTCAGATATGTACCTTCTTTACCTGCACAGGTGGTTTATCTCTATAGAAAATAATTAGTCATATGCCATTAGTCCCCTTGTAAACCGTTCGTCGCTTTACCACTTATAAACACTCTGTCATAGGCGGTTTATAACTTCCTCCAGTTTATCAGTTTTATATGCTTGAATTCCTTTTTCCTCAACCCGTTGTACCATACGCATTGTCATTAATGAATTTTAAACTGGTATTATTCCTTTCCAGCTCTTCACTTGCAATGGCCAAACAGTTCTATTCCTGTAACTGGGTCCCTTCCCGGGTTACTGAGGAGCAACTGAACGGAATGATCAAAATTGGTACCTTGCCGAAGAAAAATGAAATCCGGTGGCGAGTTCCTGGGCCGGAAAATCCTCCTACCCCCATAGAGGGTGAAGTAGTGGTGTTTGCTGATCATATAGGCCGTGGTTTTAAACCGCCTGGATCCAAGTTTTTCCGAGATGTACTTGCCAGCTTTCAGATCCACCCTCAAGATATTGGACCCAACTCTGTATCCAATATCTACAACTTTCAGGTTTTTTGTGAAGTGTATCTACAAGAAGAACCAACTGTCGAGTTGTTCCAGGATTTCTTCCACTTTAAACCGTCGCACTGAATTCGTAGACGGGCCCAATACTGAACTTGGTGGCGTCTCCATTCACAAAAGGAAGGACGTTAGTTTTCCTCACACCAAACTTCACAGTCACCCAAAGGAATGGAATCAAACTTGGTTCTATTGCAAAGACACCTCTCCTGAAGATGAGAACCCTCTGTCGGGTTACCATGCTCACCGGCTCGCCAATACTCATCCGCTTCTACAACAACTAAGTGCCAAGGAACGGGCCTCGTACGCACCACAACTCACCAAGCTTAGAGCTTTCATGGCCAACGGTTTAATAGGTGTGGACTTCATCCGTTGCTGGGTATCCTGGAGTATCTTGCCATTAAGCTCCGCTCCGGTTTAATGTGCGAGTATACTGGTGACATAAAAGACTCCAACATCATATTGACATTCAGCTAATAGATGAGCAAGTTACTGAGTCTGTCAAGAAAATGCTGAATGAACCGGAAGCTGTCTGTAGCAAGACCGGGTTAAGTCCCTTTTACACACAGAACAAACCGCCCGCTGTAAGTATTGTTTTTGCTTTCGCTTTAGACCAGATATTTTTGAACTATGCAACTTTGAATACCCTCTGCCCATTTTTAAACAGGGTGAAGAAACCTCAGGAGAAAGCGGTGAAGCCTTCTCGACCTAAAACAAAAGATGTCAAGAAAACCACGTAGAGGAAGGCAACTGAACCCATCGGTTTAGAGCTTGATGATGACCCTGATGAACCGAAAGCAGAGGTAGAACTTGATTCACTTGGTTCACTTTTCATGCACCTCATTGACAATGATATTTATCAGGAGGACGCTGAGGGCAGCCAAGCTAACGATGCAGAGGTAATTATCCTTTCCTCCGGTTTAGACCCTCTGCCAACACAAAAAATCCGTCGAGCAGTCCGGAAAGTAAGATTTTCTCACCCTCTTGCTCACTTGGATCCAAAATTTTGTTTGAAGAAGCAGCAGCACGAGGCTCGCCGCACAACCCGGCACAGCGGCCAAACGGTCACTTCGACCGGTTTACCGAACACCCTGGTTCGAAAATGCCGACTTGAGGTCTCACCCACTTCTGACACTTCTTATCCCAAGGCAGGCTATTTCCGACAACCTCTTAATCCGTCCAATTCGAATTATCAGGTGACACCTCCTTCATCATCCGGTGAATCAACAGCCACACAACTCCCTCCTCTTAAGACCGTTGCTGGGTAAGTATTTCAACTTAATCTTTTGATGCTTCACACTTTATATGCTATGCTAACCTTTGCATCTGTTCTTTTTACAGCCAAAGCTAGACCCAGTAAGAAGGCTCGGATGAATAACCCATCTGAAGACCATGTGGTGATTGAACCGGAGCTGACTACGGAACCGGAAGGTCCAAATACTGAGGCCACATTTGATGAACCGCACCCTTAAGATCATAATGTTGATGAACAAGCAGAAGTTGATACCACTATGCAAGATGATAAACCGGCAAGTCCGGTCCGGATTGATGACGGGCCTTCTAGTCCAGTGAAGGCTACTGACATTCCATCAACTCCAGAAAAGGTTGCTGGTGACAAGGAAGATGAGGTTATCATTACTGGTATTGGCCACACCTCTCCTGGCCATCCTGTTGTATTGGCAAAGCATAGTGCCAAAGAAGAACGTGCTGCCATGGAGAAAGGCAAGTGGAGCACCGATTTATCAAGCTATGCCCACCTTAACGCCCAAGAGCTCCATTCCGGTTTTCTGAACCGTTTGTACTCAAACCGTGACTATGAAGCCGGTTTAGTGAATTTGATGAAGGAACGTCATAAAGTAAGTACAAATCTTCTTCTCTCTTAAGTCCAATTGTACGTACCAATTCCAGTAGCTCCTAAGGGCCGATTTATGATAATAATCAAAACCGGGACTTTATAATACCATACTTCTGCATACTTATCCTCCAAGGGTCGGTTGATCCTTTAAAAATGAACCGGTGCTTTAGCATGGTCTCCTTGTAACTTTCGCCTGTGTAGTCCCCAAGGGCCAGTTTACCTTTCCAAGGTGAACCGGGGCTTTAATTACTGTTACTTTCAAGCAGATGTACATTAGCCCCCAAGTGCCAAGAATAGTGCTTGTATTATACGCTTGGGACTTGAAATAATTTTCTAGAATGAAGTGAGTAGGCATTAGCCCCCAAGTGCAAAGTGCATAACTTGTTATACGCTTGGTACTTCAAATATACATAGCCCACTGATGATATATCTTGTCTTTGTAGGCCGAGCTAAGTAAGAAGGACGTCCAAACCGCTAACCTTTAGGAGAACATTAAATCTCAGCAAGCGGAGGCTTCCAAAGCCAAGGAAGAATTGACTAATGCCTTAGCAGCCATGGAGAAGCTAAAGGAAACCTTTAAGAAGGAGCGTGTAGATTGGAACACAGAGAAGGCCGCTTTAGCAAAGAAGGCCGAAGACACAGAAGCAGTCCTGAAACTGATGGTTGAGGAACTCACCGGTTTAAAGCGGCAAATAAACGCTATGACTTTTGCTCTGTTTGGTAAGCGTCCTCATCTGACGTTTTTCATCAGCTGCCGGTTTACTGATGCTTACAATGTCATAGGGACCCGCATTACGCATCTGGGCTCTGATATGCGGATGAAGCTGAAGGTTGCCTATACGTCGATAGAGCAGCTATATTCTGGATCCCAACAGGCTATCTACACTGCTGCTTACAACACGCCTCCTCCAACGTTGATAAAAGAAACCATCGAGAAGTTGTCAATGCAGCCTGCCCTGTTGGATGAACTGAAAAAATCAGCTGCAAGGTCAGGCGCACTGACTGCGCTAATTCGGGCCAAGGCATGGATTCCAGATCTTGAACTGGCAAATATTGGCCAAGGCTATCCCAATGTAAAGGAAGACGTTCAGAATTCAACAATGGTGATCTCCGAAGACTAACAAGGGAAATGCGACCCATAGCGAGCAAATTGGCGGATGAAACAGATCTGTCTCATTATCAGCCGGTTCATGATGTTGATCAGAAAAGATATCCCGCGCCGATACATGATGTAGAGGATCTAGTTCCACCAATTCGTAAGCACACTTATGCCCCTGACATTGATCCTTCCCCCCTTATAAGTGAGGAAGCCGTGTTCCAAGCTTTAACCGGAATTGATTGGACAACAATTGATTTCCAGCCACTGGGTAGAGAGGAGGAGGATGCACCTACTCAAGATGATCCGCGATCTTCAAGTCGTCCTGGTGATGAATCCTGAACCAGAGGCCACTTTAGCCCGTTGTAGCCTACCCTTTCCTGCTAAAACAATTATCCTGTGTGGGCAGAAAAAATGCCTTGTAATAGGCTAGTTCAAACACTTTGTCTGTTATGCCATCGAGCATACTTATGTTGCTGGATACTCATAACTCGCCATGCTTTTGGGATTGTTATTATATGCATAATCCGCAGTGGCTGTATGTTAACTTGTTCCTGCATAAAAGAGATTAAAAAAGGGTCCTGGCGGTTTACCGTTGGATGGGTCATGATGCCCAAATATAGAACCTGGATGTAGGACCAAGGCTATTTATAACATAGAAAAAATACTTGTTGCCTCATTCTTTTCACCCATGGCCATGTAAAAAAGAGGTGATAACACCAAGCTGAAGTATAGATGACTCCTTCCAGGTTTGCCGGTTTACGATAAAACCGTACCGGGTTATGATAAACACCGGTTTAACCATATAATACTGGTGACTTGTAGTCAAAACCAGACCGGAGTAATAAACGCCGGATTATATATGATCATGTACTAGCAATTTAGCATTGTAAGCCACGCCGGGTTGTAATAAATGCCGGCTTATCAGAAAACACTTATGAATATCAAAAAAAGAAAACTTTGCAAAAAACACAAGAAGAATATGCAAGGCTTTTCATGGGCTGTTAGGCCCTAAATCGAGGCTTTTCATGGGCTGCCAGGCCACTGAGTTAAACCATTTTTCAAAGCCTTTTAAGATGGACCTCAATCTTTAACCAATCATCGTTTTAACTTTGACAAGTTTAGGGTCTATGAGATTGACTTGTCAAACGTTCGACGGGTCATACCAGGTTTACCTGGACGGAGTGGCTTACTTAAAGAGGCAGGATAACCCGGGGTTTTAGGTGAATACACCTGGCTTCCAAGCATGGCTTGTTAGCCTATTGCAAAGGTGCATACTCTTTGTTCTTTGAGAAGCAAAGAGCCCCTAAGCAACATTTGAGTTGTGCTCGGTGGGTGCCTATGTTTGAGTTGTGCTGGTGCAACACTCTCTTTGGCCCCACATAATTTTCTTTTGGCTTTAAGCCTATCAAGAGGTGTAGCTATGGAGCAAATACAACCAAGCCCCCTAGTGATTTCCCTTTGGCTTTAAACCGACCAAGAGGTGTAGCTAAGGTTCAGATATGACCAAGCCCCCTAGTGATTTCCTTTATATGTGTGGCTTTACAAGTCGGATCAACAGAAATCCGCTTTGTAAACAGAAGCCCCCATGAAAACACATGATGTAAAACAAACGGAGACCCCACTTTAGCTGAGGCTCCGGTTTATTATATTGATCATAATATATACATGGTCATAATTATGTACATAAGAAAGAGCCTATGGCTTAAGTATAGTAAGGCCAAAGATGAGCTATATTCCACGGCCGCTTGGTCTCCTCCTCCGATTTTCATGAGTCTTTGTGCTCTCAGACATCGATAAGGTAGTATGATCCATTGTGTAAATTTTTGCTGACCACAAAAGGCCCTTCTCAAGGTGGGGATAACTTGTGCATATCAGTCTGATCCTAGATGAGCCGGAGCACCAGATCGCCTTCTTGAAAAGTCCTGGTTTTAACCCGGCGGCTGTGATAACGTCGCAGATCTTGTTGGTAAATCACTGAACATGCTGCCGCAAGATCACGCTCCTCATCTAACAGGTCTAGTGAGTCCTGACGTGCTTTCTCGTTATCAGCTTCAACATAAGCCGCCACACGGGGTGAGTCATGACGTATGTCACCAAGGAGAACTGCTTCTGCTCCATAAACCATGAAGAAAGGCGTGTAACCCGTAGATCTGTTTGGTGTGGTGTTTATGCTCCATAACACGGAAGGTAACTCCTCCACCCAACAACCCGCGTCCGCTTTAAAGGAACCATAAGTCGGGGCTTGATACCTCTCAGAATTTCTTAATTGGCCCTTTCTGCCTGACCATTAGATTGGGGGTGAGCCACTGATGACACGTCAAGCAGGATGTGCTCTCGTTGACAAAATTCCTCCAAAGCACCCTTGGACAGATTAGTACCATTATCAGTGATAATGTTGTGTGGAAAACCAAACCGGAATATCACCTTTTTGATGAATTGAACCGCCATGGCCGCATCACACTTACTGACTGGCTCTTCCTCTACCCACTTGGTAAACTTATCAACTGCTACCAGCAGGTGAGTCTTCTTGTCCTTGGACCTCTTAAAAGGTCTGACCATATCAAGCCCCCAAGTTGCAAACGACCAAGTTATGGGGATCATTCTTAATTCTAGGGCCGGAACATGAGCACGCTGTGCAAACTTTTGACAACCATCACACCTCTTTCCCAAATCCTCAGCATCAGCATGAGCCGTCAACCAATAGAAACCATGACGAAAAGCCTTAGCCACCAAGGATTTTGAACTGGCGTGGTGACCACAATCTCCCTCGTGGATCTCATGCAAGATCTCACAACCTTCTTGAGGAGAGACACAACGCTGAAACGCTCCTGTGGCACTACAATGATGTAGCTCCCCATTTACAATGGTCATTGACTTGGATCGCCGGATTATCTGCTAGGCCAAAGTTTCATCGTCTGGCAACTCGCCCCGGTTCATGTATGCCAGGTACGGGACCATCCAATCCGGAATAACATGAAGAGCCGCCACCAATTGAGCCTCCGGGTCGGGCACAGCCAAATCCTCCTCCGTAGGTATCTTCACTGACGGATTATGCAGTACATCGAGGAAGGTATTGGGAGGCACCGGTTTACGTTGAGAGCCTAAGCGGCTTAAAGCGTCTGCTGCTTCATTCTTCTGCCGGTCTATGTGGTCCACTTGATAACCTTTGAAGTGACCAGCCACTTCATCCACCTCTCGTCTATATGCTGCCATAACTGGATCCT
Organism: Triticum aestivum; assembly: GCF_018294505.1. Classification (NCBI taxonomy): domain Eukaryota; kingdom Viridiplantae; phylum Streptophyta; class Magnoliopsida; order Poales; family Poaceae; genus Triticum; species Triticum aestivum. Next base: position 390,544,911 of record NC_057797.1, on the reverse strand, counting down.
TGCAAGTGCCAGATACCTGCTGAGACACCAGGTCCGAGTCACCAAAGCACTTAACCCGGCTTAAGTTCATTTCCTTAGCCATCTGAAGACCATGGAGCAAGGCCTCATACTCAACTGCATTGTTAGTACAAGGGAACATTAAACAGAGAACATAACAAAACTTATCACCTTGTGGGGAAGTTAATATGACTCCAGCCCCCGAGCCCTCCAATTGCCTGGACCCATCAAAGTGAATAGTCCAATAAGTGTTGTCTGGCTTTTCCTCCGGCGCTTGCGCCTCTATCCAATCATTGATGAAGTCCACGAGTGCTTGGGATTTGATTGTTGTGCGAGGTGTATATTTGAGCCCATGAGGTCCAAGCTCAATAGCCCACTTAGCAATCCGGCCAGTTACTTCTCTGTTTTGGATGATATCTCCCAGTGGGGCTGAACTGACCACTGTGATAGGATGACCTTGAAAATAATGCTTCAGCTTCCGGCTTGCCATTAAAACTCCATACACCAGTTTCTACCAGTGTGGGTATCTTTGTTTAGACTCTATAAGCACCTCGCTGATATAATAAACCGGTCGTTGAACCAGATACTCTTTCCTAGCCTCCTTGCGCTCCACAACAATAGCCACACTAACAGCTCGGGCATTAGCAGCCACATATAGCAATAAAGGCTCCTTATCAATCGGAGACGCAAGGACAGGTGGCTCGGCTAACTATCTTTTCAGATCTGCAAGTGCTTCATCAGCAGCATCACTCATGTCGAAGTGATCCATTTTCTTTAACATCTGATACAAAGGGATAGCCTTCTCTCCAAGGCGACTGATAAACCGGCTTAAGGCTGCAATCCGGCCCGCCGGACGTTGAACATCATTAACGCACACCGGTTTAGCCAGAGACGTGATAGTTGTGATCTTCTGCGGATTAGCTTCAATCCCTCTGTTAGACACCAGAAAACCCAAAAGCTTGCCTGTCGGTACACCAAAGACACATTTGGCCGGATTAAGCATCATCTTATAAACCCGGAGGTTATCAAAAGTTTTGCTCAATTCACCTATCAATGTCTCCTCCTTTCTGGATTTCACCACAATATCATCCACATATGCATGTACGTTGCGCCCTATCTATTTATGTAGACAATTCTGAACACAGCGCTGATAAGTTGCCTGGGCACTCTTGAGCCCAAAAGGCATAGATACATAGTAGAAGGCTCCAAAGGGAGTTATGAAGGTTTTCTTCTCCTGGTCCTTAACTGCCATTTTGATATGATGATAACCAAAATAAGCATCTAGAAAACACAAACGGTCACAACCTATTGTTGCATCAATAATTTGATCGATTCGAGGGAGAGCGAAGGGGTTAGCTGGACAAGCTTTGTTTAAGTCTGTGTAATCCACACACATATGCCAAGTGCCGTTTTGCTTAAGTACCAGCACCGGATTAGCTAGCCATTCAGGGTGCAAGACCTCCACAATAAACCCTGCTGCCAAGAGCCGGGCTACCTCCTCACCAATAGCTTTACGCCTTTCTTCGTTGAAGCGGCGAAGAAACTACTTGACCGGTTTAAACTTAGGATCTATATTAAGGGTGTGCTCAGCGGGTTCCCTCGGTACACCTGGCATGTCAGAAGGCTTCCATGGAAAGATGTCCCGGTTCTCACGGATGAACTCGATGAGCGTGCCTTCCTATTTCGGATCCAAGTTAGCGTTGATGCTGAATTGCTTGGATGAATCGCCAGGAACAAAGTCAACCAGTTTAGTCTGCTCAGCCGATTTAAACTACAGTGTTGGATCATGCTCAGTAGTTGGTTTTTTCAGAGAAGTCATGTCTGCCGGATCAACATTGTCCTTGTAAAATTTCAGCTCCTCCGTGGCATAAACCGACTCAACATAAGCTACATCACCTTATTCACATTCCAAAGCAATCTTTCGGCTCCCATGCACCGTGATGGTCCCCTTATGACCCGGCATCTTAAGCTGCAAATAAACATAACAAGGTCTTTGTGACGACCCGAGTCCGACGCGCAGGTGTCTTCCAGTTATTCGCTGTCATTGTCATGTCATTTGCTTGCATGTTGCATCTTGCCATGTCATCATGTGCATTGCATCATCATGTTTTCAAAACTTGCATTCATCCGGGTTCCCCCAGTTCTGTCCGTTGTCCATTCTGAGCCCAACTACACTCGCATGCGCCCGCGGCATGTCTGAAATAGTATTTTATAAGTGGCCGAAAAATGTTCTCGGAATGGGTTGAAAGTTGGCATGCGGTGTTGTTATGTTGTCAGTAGGCCGCCTGCCAAGTTTCATCGCATTCGGAGCTCGTTTGGTAGCCCAACCGTTAAACTATAGCGGCAATATAGCCGGTCATACGTCGGACGTTTTCGATCTCCGGAAATAGTTGCCGGGCTGCACTCTTTTCCTCTCATCTCAGCCCAACCTCCTCTCCACAGCCCACCAAACCCCCACTCCGACCGGAGCCATCGGATCGCGATCGGAGGGTCCTAAAACCACCCTAAACCCCCCTAACCCTTGCTCATGTCTATTTATAGACACCCCCTTCCAAAAATGGTCTAACCTACCTCTTCCCTCTACCCCTAGACCTCCTCCCTCGGATCTAGCGCCACCCCTTCCCCTTGAATCGCGCCGCCAGCCATGGCCAATCGCCTCCTCCTCAAATTCCGGTGCAACCACCTCATCCCCACCACTTGTTGCCTCCTGATTGGCCGAGCCATCTCCTGAGCACCCCGCACCCAACCAGGGCCGGCCACGTGACCCCTACCCGCTCCCTCCCGCCGCTGCCCTGCGAAGCCCGCGGGAGGCCCGCCCGAGCCCGATCACGTTGTTCCCCACAGGTGCATTGCCCCCGAGCACTAGATCGGCAGAGGAGCTCCCGACCCAGTGCCCTCGCAACCTCGCCACCGACGAGCACCAACAGGACCCCGCCGGCCACCTCCGCCCTCTCCTTTCCAGCCTGCCTCGGCGATTGACCCGCTGGTCCATGCACCATCTCCCCGATGCCTCCTCCTCTCCTCCTTTCTCTCATACTCTGCCTCTACTTTAAGACCTGCGCCGCCGCCATTTTTGCAGGAGCCACCGCCGAGCTCGTCACCGGCCTCCCCGGCCTCGTCCGTCACTGGATCCGAACTCCCCACGCACGGATCCACTCGTTCCCGTCCTTTCCCGCCTTGCCCCATCGTCGTCCCCGCTGAATCCCCTTCGCCGGCGCGGCCGTCCCGTCGCAAGCCGCCACCGTCCTCACAGCGGCCTCGCTCGGCCTCCTGTGCGGGGGAGTGGACCGAGTCGCTGCCTCCCTGGGCCGGCCCCACGCTCATGGGCCGCACCAAGGCCCAGCCACCGGCCCGCTGCTAGTTTCCCCTGCAGGCCTCCCTCTCCGTCCAACCGGCCCGAGGCCCACTATGAGCAGCGCCCCCAGCCCCTCCAGTTTCGGCCCGTTTCATTTTTTCTGCCTGGCGAATTTAGCTATTATCCAGAGAACGGTTGTTTTATAGAAAAGCCCTCTTACTTCATTCATTTAATAACTCACCAACCATGCATCACATGTAAAAACTTAATATATGAAACTTGCTTAGAATTTTGTGTAGATTAATAATATCCAACTTTAATCCATGTTAAAAATGTTTAAATTGTTGCTTGCTTTATTTTGCTTAAATGCCATGCTAAGATGACTTAATTCATAACTAAATAATCGTAGCTCCATTTTAAATAAACTTTATATGAAAATGGGGTAGAAAAATGCCAAGTTTAACATGGTGGCATTACTTTGCATGTTTAACAACTCTAAAATTTGGTTTAGGGCAGAACAGTACCAAACCTAAAAATATGCACATGAGGAGTTTCCGGACTTGTTGTTTGTTGTTCCGGCCTCATTTAAACTTGCCTAGATAGGTAGTTTTCATTATGCTTCACCTCTTGCTATGTTTAACAACATTTAATATTGTTGGGTACATAAACGAGAGAGAACTAAATAAGACATGTGGTGTTCCGTCAATATGCAACTCATTGCATATTGAGCTTCAATTAATTTGTAGTATTGTTTGTGCACTTTGTCATGCCATGCCTCATTAAAACGGACATGCATCATACTTGGTTGTGCATCATGCCATGTTGATGTGTTGGTTGTTTACTATGTTGTTTGCCTCTTTCCGGTGTTGCTTCTTCGGGTTGGTTCCGATAACGTCGCGTTTGTGAGGATTTGTTCGACTACATCCGTTTTTCTTCTTCATGGACTCGTTCTTCTTCCTTGCGGGATCTCAGGCAAGATGACCATACCCTCGAAATCACTTCTATCTTTGCTTGCTAGTTGTTCGCTCTATCGCTATTTCACGCTACCTACCACTTGCTATATCATGCCTCCCATATTGCCATGTCAAGCCTCCAACCCACCTTTCCTAGCAAACCGTTGTTTTGCTAAGTTACCGCTTTTGCGCAGCCCCTCTTATAGTGTTGCTAGTTGCAGGTGAAGCTGAAGTTTGTTCCATGTTGGAACATGGATATGTTGGGATATCACAATATCTCTTATTTTAATTAATGCATCTATATACTTGGTAAGGGTGGAAGGCTCGGCCTTATGCCTGGTGTTTTGTTCCACTCTTGCTGCCCTAGTTTCCTTCATACAGGTGTTATGTTCCTTGATTTTGCGTCCCTTACGCGGTTGGATGTTATGGGAACCCCTTGACAGTTCGCTCTGAATAAAACTCCTCCAGCAAGGCACAACCTTGGTCTTACATTTTCTTAACCACCTTTTACGCTTCCCTTGGGTCGGCCAACCCAAGGGTCATCTTTATTTTAACCCCCCCCCCCCCGGGCCAGTGCTTGTCTAAGTGTTGGTCCGAACCGAGTAGACTACGGGGCCACCTCAGGGAAACTTGAGGTTTGGTTTTACTCATAGGATGTCTCATCCGATGTTGCCCTGAGAATGAGATATGTGTATCTCCTATCGGGATTTCGGCGCATCGGGCGGTCTTGCTGGTCTTGTTTTACCATTGTCGAAATGTCTTGTAACCGTGATTTCGAGTCTGATCGGGTCTTCCTGGGAGAAGGAATACCCTTCATTGACCGTGAGAGCTTGTGATGGGCTAAGTTGGGACACCCCTGCAGGGTTTGAACTTTTGAAAGTTGTGCATGCAGTTATGTGGCAGATGGGAATTTGTTAACGTCCGGTTGTAGAGAACTTGACACTTAACTTAATTAAAATGAATCAACCGCATGTGTAGCCGTGATGGTCTCTTTTCGGCGGAGTCCGGGAAGTGAACACGGTCTTGTGTTATGCTTGAACGTAAGTAGCTTTCAGGATCACTTCTTGATCACTTCTAGTTCACGACCGTTGTGTTGCTTCTCTTCTCGCTCTTATTTGTGTATGTTAGCCACCATATATGCTTAGTTCTTGCTGCAGCTCCACCTCATTACCCTTTCCTACCCATAAGCTTAAGTAGTCTTGATCTCGCGGGTGTGAGATTGATGAGTCCTCGTGGCTCATAGTTACTTCCAAACAGTTGCAGGTGCCGATGATACCAGTGCAGATGACGCAACCCAGCTCAAGTGGGAGCTCGATGAAGATCTTGTTCGTTGTGTTGTTTCGTTTCCTGTTGATCTGTAGTGGAACCCAGTTGGGACGATCGGGTATCTAGCATTTGGGTTTGTCTTTTTTATTTTGGTTCCGTAGTCGGGCCTTGGTTGTATTCTGCATGATGTATGTTTAACTTGTATTTGTGTGACGTGGCGATTGTAAGCCAACTCTATATCCCTTTCTTATTCAGTACATGGGATTGTGTGAAGATTACCCCTCTTGCGACAAACCTACCATGCGGTTATGCCTCTAAGTCATGCCCGACACGTGGGAGATATAGCCGCATTGTGATCTATTCCTTCTCGTGTATCTAAATTCCCTCAAGTACCTTCGTTCTTTTTATAGTTCTTCTCGGCATTTCTTTATCTTTTCTTTGTTCATTTTCAATTCTTACGGTGGTTCGTTCAAATATTATTTTCCTCTTGTTTTCATCAATTCATTTGTGTTTCTCAAGTCCTACCGGTGGTTTGCTGAAAACCATTCCAAGATTGCGCGATATCTATCTTAATCCTTTTTACGGGAATAAGTAGTATTCCAAATCTGTTGCTTGTCATCAATCTAAATTGGTGAAGGATACACATAATGTAATTCTTATTCTTGTTTCATCAAGTGAATTCAATTCCTTATTCCGGAGGCTCATCAAATTATCGGTTTCAATTGTTTCAACTTTTCTTTTCCCAAAGTTCCAACCTCTCAATAATATTGCCGTGAAGATCCATGTAGCGACCCGACCTCAAACGGTCAAGTCTCTATGCTTTAGTGTCATCCCTGGATCGGTAATGCTGACACACACAATACTCGAGGATTTATAGCAGAGTAGCAATCACACACTTATTACATTGAATGTCTCCAAAGAGAACTTATTACAAAAATATGGCTTAAGGCCATCTAATGCAATAACAGCGGAAGGCTTGGAAGATAAAGTGAGTCCATCAACTCCAACGGCATAGCTGAGCTGCACGGCAATGACCTAACGAACCTTACTCCTCGTCTGAAAAGTCTGCAACATAATACGTTGCAGCCCAAAACGGGTCAGCACATGGAATATGCTGGCAATGTAACACAGTAGAGCATGAACAGAGTAATGATATCACTACATGCATATTTGGCTGGTGGAAAGCTCTATGGTTATAGTTTTGCGAAAAGCCAATTTTTTCCTACAACAAAGGAATAGATTTTAATTTAACTATCATGGTGGGTGAACAATATTGAGAAGGTACCCCCAACTCAATCCCAAATTAAAGTAGTTAACAACCCAACAATATTAGTTAAGAGTGATGAGATACATGTGATAACCCAAGTACTAGATACTCAGAATTGTCCATAACCGGGGACACGGCTAACCATGATTAGATTGTACACTCCGCAGAGGTTTGCGCACTTTTCCCCACAAGACTCGATCGCCTCCGTTGTATTTCTCGCAATACAAGGTGTTTGAGAAACGGATGACCGAGACATAGTCTTTCAGAAACATTAACTCTCTACTCCGGGTAGACCATACCAAACCTACAAAACCCACTACCTGCTGATCTACCTCTTCAAGAGCTTCACCTAAATTACTCAACTATGTTAGAGCCCATAATAGCTTGTGGCTGCACACGGAAGTTTCTAGCATGAATCATCTCAGTTCCCTCTGAGCTTGGGTGGCGGTCCATAGGAAGATCACACGGGTACCCCGGGATTTCCAAACAAAAATAGACAACACTGGGTTCCCCAGGTGCCTCAATCCACCCAGATGTTAATTTAAGTTGCCACCTTAAGTTGAGCCATTAATTAACAATCTCACATCTGTCATGGATTTCACTCAAACCCAAACCACGTCTACGAGCATAGCATAGCATAGTAATATGAGCAACGCATAGAAGTAACTCCCAAGGTTTGATAGTAACATGGCAATACGTTCTACCTCAATAACTACTTCCCAACCCACATTTTAAGAACATCCTAATCATGCAATGTTTGAGGATTGGAACTAATGCATAAAAACTGGGTGAAAAGGGATATGATCAAAGTGTTACTTGCCTTGCTGACGATCCGCAAATCCTAGGGACTCGTAGTAACACGCTTCGCACTCCGGGTGTTCTATCTCAAACAAACAATAACATACATAAGCAACAAGCAAACATGCACAAGCAAAACTCAACTAAGAGAGGTTGACCAGAAATTTCAACTTAAGAACTCCGGTTAGCAAAAAGAATCAAATCAAACGGAGCAACGAAACTCAAACGGCGAAAGAAACAAGATTCGTTTACTAATCTGAACTAAGGACAAATTTTACAGTATCAAAATCTTGTTTAAGTTGGTTAAACAGAAAGAGGGTCTCGAGACGAAGATCTAGGCGCTTGAATCGCCTGATTCCGACTAACAAGCGAAAAGATAAACAGAAACTAAGATCGGATCAGAAATCGCGATCGAAAATAATCGCACATAAATCCGATAAAAGAAAACTGACGAACAGACTAACAAACGAGCGTTCGTTAACTGGGACTAACTGGCAAAAACCGTTCGTTAAAATGAACGTACGGATGAATCTCCGCTAATTAGAAGAGCCGAGAAAAACTGGTGAACCGATCTAAAAAAATGAAGTAGGGTTTCTAAAAAACCGAATAATTTTTAAAAAAACGGCGGCTCGGATCCGGTGTGGTACCTCCGGCAAGGCGGGGTTGGGCGGCGGGGCAGTGGCTCGTGGGGCGGCGGCGGCGCGGGCGGCAGGCGGCGCGGCGGCGGCAGGTGGCATGGGGCGGCTGCGGGCGGAGGTGGCGGCGGTGGTGGTTGTGGTGGTGGGGGTCGGTGCGGCGCGTATATAAGGAGGGGGGCTGCTTGGAGGAGGCAGCAAGGCGTGGCGGAGGAGGAGTCTGGCTCGGACTCCTGTCCGAGTCGGCGGCGGCGGCGATTGGGCCGGCGGCCCGGCTGGTCTTCGGCCCAGTCGGCTGGAGATTTTTTTTAACAATTTCACCGACAGAAATAAAATCCTATAAAATAAAATAAAAATCTAAAAATGCCAAAACAAATTTTCTCTGTCTAAATAAAATATTTAGAACGAGATGAACATTTTCTTGGCCCTGAAATGCAATTTTGAAAACGTGCAATTTTTCTAATGCAAATAAAATCCAAATATAATCAAATAAATGATTTTAATATTTTTCCTCCAATATTTCAATTATTTTGGAGAAGTCATATTATCTCCTCTCTTATATTTTAATACAAAATATTTTTCGGAGAGAAAAATAATTAAAATCAAAAATCCTCGTTTCATTATTGGATAAAATCAAATATGAAAACCGGGAAATCCTCAACTCTCTCCGAGGGTCCTTGAGTTGCTTAGGATTTTGAGGATTGCGAAACGAAAAAGCAATAAAATATGATATGCATGGATGACCTATGTATAACATTCCAAATTGAAAATTTGGGATGTTACAAACCTACCCCCCCTTCAGATGAATCTCGCCCTCGAGATTCGGGTTGGCTAGAAAATAGGTGTGGGTGGTCTCTGAGTAGATCATCCTCTCGTTCCCTCTTCATCCTCGGTATGGTGGCTCCACTGAACTTTGCAAAACTTGATAACCTTGCTGCGGGTGACTCGGCTGGCAAACTCAAGAATCTTAACTGGCTTCTCCTCATAAGTCAAATCACTGTCCAACTGAATCGCCTCCAAGGGTACTGTATCTCTTAACGGTATATCGGCCATCTCAGCATGACACTTCTTCAGCTGTGAAACATGGAATACATCGTGAACTCCTGATAATCCCTCAGGTAACTCCAACTTGTAGGCAACTTCTCCCATCCGTTCCAAAACACGATATGGTCCTACAAATCTTGGGGCTAACTTTCCCTTAACTCCAAAACGTTTCGCTCCTCGCAAGGGTGATACTCGCAAATATGCTCTATCTCCAATTTCATATGTTACCTCCTTGCGTTTCGAGTCTGCGTAACTCTTCTGCCTGGACAGAGCAATCTTCAGTCTATCACGAATCAGTTTAACCTTTTCCTCAGACTCCTTGATTAAGTCTGGTCCAAACAACTGGCGGTCTCCTACCTCATCCCACATCAACGGTGTTCTGCACCTGCGTCCATACATGGCTTCAAACGGTGCCATCTTCAAACTAGCTTGGTAGCTATTGTTGTATGAGAACTCTGCGTAAGGCAAATTGTCATCCCAACTAGATCCATAATCTAGCGCACAGGCTCTCAACATATCTTCCAGTATCTGGTTGACTCTCTCGGTTTGTCCATCCATCTGCGGGTGAAATGTTGTACTGAAGTCCAATCTCGTACCCAAAGTTTGGTGTAACTGATGCCAAAACGTTGAGGTAAACTGTGTTCCTCCATCTGATACGATGGTCCTTGGAACTCCATGCAGACATACGATCCTGGACATATATATCTTGGCCAGCTTCGCACTTGTATAGGTAGTTTTCACTGGGATAAAGTGAGCTACTTTGGTCAAGCGATCAACTACTACCCATATAGAATCATATCCTGCTTTGGTTCTGGGCAATCCGGTGATAAAGTCCATGCCAAGTTTATCCCACTTCCATTCGGGTATCGGCATAGGCTGTAACAGTCCTGCTGGCTTATGATGCTCTGCTTTTACTCTCTGACATACATCACATACGGCTACATACTCGGCAATATCCTTCTTCATACCAGTCCACCAGAAACGTTCCTTCAAATCCAAATACATCTTGGTGTTTCCAGGGTGTATCGAGTATGGTGAGTCATGAGCCTCCTGAAGTATTAACTTCCCGATCTCTGGGTTATTGGGCACATAAACTCGGTCCTCAAACCATAAGGTACCGTGCTCATCCTCGCGAAAACCTTTGGCCTTTCCTTTGCTCATCTTCTCCTTTATCTCGGTAATCTCTTTGTCATCCTTCTGAGCTTCTCGAATCTTGCCCAACAATGTAGACTGAACCTCCATTGTGGCAACAAAACCTCTAAGAACAATCTCAAATCGAAGTTCCATGATATCCTCTGCTAACTCCTTTTGTCAATCCCTTACTTTCAAGGATATTGGCATAACTCTTCCGGCTCAAAGCGTCTGCTATGACATTGGCCTTTCCTGGATGATAGTGTAGCTTCATGGCATAATCTTTTATGAGCTCCAACCATCTCCTCTGCCTAAGGTTCAGTTCCTTCTGTGTGAAGATGTACTTCAAACTCTTATGATCCGTGTACACATCACAGCGGTTTCCAATGAGGTAATGTCTCCAAGTCTTCAAAGCATGCACTACGGCTGCTAGCTCCAAATCATGCGTGGCATAGTTCAACTCATGAGGTTTTAGTTGTCGTGAGGCATACGAAACAACTATTCCGTCCTGCATAAGCACACATCCAAGTCCTAAGCGGGAGGCGTCGCAATACACTTGGAAATCCTTATGTATATCTGGTAGTGTCAGCACTGGGGCTGTAGTCAAACATTTCTTCAGCTCCTGGAAACTTGCCTCGCAATCTTCCGTCCATTTAAACTTAGTATCCTTCTTCAATAGTTCAGACATTGGTTTCACAATCTTGGAAAAATTCTCAATGAATCTTCGGTAGTATCCTGCGAGTCCAAGGAAACTATGGATCTCGCTAACTGAAGTGGGTGCCAACCATTCAGTGACTGACTGAACCTTGCTGGGTTCTACTGCTATTCCTTCTCCTGATATAACATGTCCAAGGAATATGACTTCCTTCAACCAAAATTCGCATTTGCTAAACTTAGCATACAACTGGTGTTTCCTGAGTTTCTCGCGAACTAACCGCAAATGCTCCTTGTGCTCCTCTTCATTCTTCGAGTATACCATAATATCATCAATGAACACCACAACAAACTTGTCCAAATATTCCATGAACACCTTGTTCATCATGCTCATGAAATAGGCAGGGGCGTTAGTCAGTCCAAACGACATGACCGTATACTCGTATAATCCATACCGCATGGTGAACGCTGTCTTTGGTATATCCTTCTCTCGAATCTTCAACTGATGATATCCCGATCGTAGATCGATCTTTGAAAACACTTTAGCTCCTTGCAGCTGATCAAACAGATCATTGATCATTGGCAGTGGATACTTGTTCTTAATCGTCACTTCATTCAAAGCCCGATAATCAACAACCATCCTTAGGGATTTATCCTTCTTCTCAACCAAAAGTATTGGGGCTCCCCAAGGTGATGAACTCCTTCGCATGTAACCTTTCTCCAATAACTCCTTGATCTATTTCTTAATTTCCTCCAGATCATTTGCGGGCATCCGATAGGGTCTCTTGGATATTGGCCCTGTACCTGGCAATAGCTCTATCAAAAACTCAATGTCTCTATCTGGTCGCATGCCTGGTAACTCCTCTGGAAAAACATTCGGGTAGTCCTTCACTACAGGCACTTCCTCCTGAACAACTCCCGTGAGGGCATTCACTTGGCTCCTGCTAGGCACATGCCTAGATACATACTTAATCCTTTTTCCCTCCGGGGTGGTGAGATAAATCGACTTACTAGCACAGTCAATACTTCCTCCATACTTTGACATCTAGTCCATACCTAATATCACATCCAATCGTTGTGACTCCAAGATAATTAGGTCGGACGAAAAAACATGTGTGCCAATGGTTAGGGGTATCTGGTCGCACCATCGGCTAGCCATGTACTCTGCTCTAAGCGAGCTCACTAGGAGAGGGGTCCTAAGGGTTCGGGTTGGTAGTTTAAATTTATCCACGAATCCCCTTGATATGTATGAATGCGATGCACCAGTATCGAAAAGAACACGAGCGGTAAATGACTTAACCAAAAACTTACCTATTACCGCGTCCGGCTGCTCTTCAACCTCCTCGATGTTAACGTGGTTCACTTGTCCTTTGTTGAATGGATTAGGCTTCTTCCTAGAGCTCCCATTTCCGTTTCCATTCCTTCCTTCGGGGCAATCATTGGCATAATGCCCTGTCTTCCCGCACTTAAAGCAAGTAACTTGACTTAGGTCTCTTTTGGCAGGTGTGGCTGGGTTGGAGCGGTTCTGATTGTTGTTAGCTCGGTTCCCATTTCCATTCTTAGCACCATTGTGATTATGTGATCCTCCTCCAGTGTGGTTGTGACCTCCATGGTTATGAACAAGTCCTCCCGAGTTCGGGGTTAGGCGAGGCTTCTGCTGAGCTCCTGATTTATACTTCCATTGTCCGTACTTCCTTTTACGGCTCTCAATCTGCTGTTGCTTCCCTTCAATCATAAGAGCCTTATCTACCAACTCCTGGTAGTTGCTGAAGGTTGCTACCATCAACTGCATGCTCATCTCATCATTCAGCCCTTCCATAAACTTCTCCTGCTTCGCGGCATCTGTGGCCACATCATCAGGGGCACAGCGTGATAACTTGCTAAAATCGTCCATGTACTGAGCCACAGTACGGTTTCCCTGGCGTAAGTTGCGGAACTCCTGCTTCTTCATCTGCATAGCTCCAGTTGAGACATGGGTCGTGCGGAAAGCTTGCTGAAACTGGTCCCAAGTGACATTGGCTACAGGAAAAGTGGTCGTGTAATTCTCCCACCATGAGGCTGCTGCTCCATCCAATTGGTGTGCGGCAAAGCGCACCTTCTCAGCATCTGTGCAACCTGCGGTGGTCAACTCCCTTCCAATACGGTGTAGCCAATCATCAGCAACTATAGGCTCGATGCTACTGGAAAACACCGACGGCTGCAACCTCAGAAAACGGGCTAAGTTGTCAACTGGTGGTGGTGGTGGTGGATTGTTGTTGTTGTTGTTGTTGCCTTGGTTCTGAACTAACAAGTGCATCAGGGTATTCTGCTGCTGGATCAACTGAGTGAGCTCCAGTGGGAAAGCAAAACCGGTGTCACGTCTCGGAGGCATCTGATGGGTTTAGACGGAAGAGATTAGAATAGAATGAGGTCTAATGAGAAGGCACTACCCATATGCACATGAGACAAACACAATCATTTCACTCAATCAATCAAGCAAGGGCATACAAGCGGTCTAGAACTATCACAAAAGTGCTCTACTACTACTAATTACATGGGGGTATACTAATAATATATGGTGGTCGTCTAGAAATTTTGATCGGTGGAAGACTCCATGATGTCTGCTCCAACTTCGTCTTCAAAGTCATCCTCACTAGGATCAGAATCGGTGTCGTCGATGATGATGTAGTTGTCCGGGCAAGTGGAATCGTCGTCTTCTCCTCCCGGTGCTGGATCTCCCATGAATACTCTGATCTTCTTAACCAAGTCGTCATTCTTCTCCAGTAGTGTCTTGATTTCCTCCTCATAGCCATCGCATGTAAACTTGAGTTCTTCCTCCAGCTCGATGATCCTAGTCTTCGCCTTCTTCAAGTCCATCATGCCCATGCACATCTGGTTCTCCTGACGTCGAATGTGCTGGTTTAACTCCTGGATAAAAGCTGCAATGGATCTATCCTTCTTGGTGCTAATTACTTCCCATTGCTCATCTTGGCGCCCGCATATCTGGTAGATGGTGTCCTTGAGTTCCCTGTTGTAGACTTCTCCAATGCGTCCCATGGTAATGTGGGCTGCCATGCTCTTGCCTAGACTCCAAGTGGGTGCTTCCAAAGAAAATTCTATGGGTTTGGAAGTTGGCGAGAACGTCCTTCCTAGAACTTGTACTTGAATGATCCAGCGCTCCTCTTCTGGTAAGGTGGCATTGTATGTCCCGGTGAAGCTTGGTATTCCAATGTTCAAGTACCTAGTGACTTCCTTCAAGTGGCATCCAAAAGGTGTGTCTTCATCCGGTTCTGCAAACTTGTTCTTCATCTCCGTCATCCTAAAGAGTAGAAAATGGAGAGGAGTCAGAAATGGGTAGAGAAGAGTGACCTATGGTTTATCTTAGTGGTCGTGTCCTACACTCAGCGTGTGCTCTGATACCATCTTGTAGCGACCCGACCTCAAACGGTCAAGTCTTTGTGCTTCGGTGTCATCCCTGGATCGGTAATGCTGACACACACACAGTACTCGAGGATTTATAGCAGAGTAGCAATCACACACTTATTACATCGAATGTCTCCAAAGAGAACTTATTACAAAAATATGGCTTAAGGCCATCTAATGCGATAATAGCGGAAGGTTTGGAAGATAAAATGAGTCCATCAACTCCAACGGCATAGCTGAGCTGCACGGCAATGACCTAACAAACCTTACTCCTCGTCTGAGAAGTCTGCAACATAATACGTTGCATCCCAAAACGGGTCAGCACATGGAATATGCTGGCAATGTAACACAGTAGAGCATGAACAGAGTAATGATATCACTACATGCATATTTGGCTGGTGGAAAGCTCTATGGTTATAGTTTTGCGAAAAGCCAATTTTTTCCTACAACAAAGGAATAGATTTTAATTTAACTATTATGGTGGGTGAACAATATTGAGAAGGTACCCCCAACTCAATCCCAAATTAAAGTAGTTAACAACCCAACAATATTAGTTAAGAGTGATGAGATACATGTGATAACCCAAGTACTAGATACTCAGAATTATCCATAACCGGGGACACGGCTAACCATGATTAGATTGTACACTCTGCAGAGGTTTGCGCACTTTTCCCCACAAGACTCGATCGCCTCCGTTGTATTTCTCGCACTACAAGGTGTTTGAGAAATGGATGACCGAGACATAGTCTTTCAGAAACATTAACTCTCTACTCCGGGTAGACCATACCAAACCTACAAAACCCACTACCTGCTGATCTACCTCTTCAAGAGCTTCACGTAACTTACTCAACTATGCTAGAGCCCATAATAGCTTGTGGCTGCACATGGAAGTTTCTAGCATGAATCATCTCAGTTCCCTCTGAGCCTGGGTGGCGGTCCATAGGAGGATCACACGGGTACCCCGGGATTTCCAAACAAAAATAGACAACACTGGGTTCCCCAGGTTCCTCAATCCACCCAGATGTTAATTTAAGTTGCCACCTTAAGTTGAACCATTAATTAACAATCTCACATATGTCATGGATTTCACTCAAACCCAAACCACGTCTACGAGCTTAGCATAGCATATTAATATGAGCAACACATAGAAGTAACTCCCAAGGTTTGATAGTAACAGGGCAATAGGTTCTACCTCAATAACTACTTCCCAACCCACATGTTAATGACATCCTAATCATGCAATGTTTGAGGATTGGAACTAATGCATAAAAACTGGGTGATAAAGGGATATGATCAAAGTGTTACTTGCCTTGCTGACGATCCGCGAATCCTAGGGACTCGTAGTAACACGCTTCGCACTACGGGTATTCTATCACAAACAAAAAATAACATACATAAGCAACAAGCAAATATGCACAAGCAAAACTCAACTAAGAGAGGTTGACCAGAAAGTTTAACTTAAGAACTCGGGTTAGCAAAAAGAATCAAATCAAACGGAGCAACGAAACTCAAACGGCGAAAGAAACAAGATCCGTTTAATAATATGTACTAATGTCAAATTTTACAGTATCAAAATCTTGTTTAAGTTGGTTAAATAGAAAGAGGGTCTCGAGACGAAGATCTAGGCGCTTGAATCGCCTGATTCCGACTAACGAGCGAAAAGATAAACAGAAACTAAGATCGGATCAGAAATCACGATCGAAAATAATCGTAGATAAATCCGATAAAAGAAAACTAACGAACAGACTAAAGAACGAGCGTTTGTTAACTGGGACTAATAGGCGAAAACCGTTCGTTAAAACGAATGTACGGACGAACGTCCGCTAATTAGAAGAGCCGAGAAAAACCGGTGAACCGATCTAAAAAAGGAATTAGGGTTTCTAAAAAACGAACGGTTTTTTAAAAAACCGGCGTCTCGGATCCGGCACGGTACCTCCGGCGAGGCGGGGTTGGGCGGCGGGGCTTGGCGGCAGCGCGGGCGGCAGGCGGCGCGGCGGCGGCTGCGGGCGGCGTGGCGGCGGCAGGCGGCGCGGCGGCGGCTGCGGGCGGCGTGGCGGCGGCAGGCGGCGCAGGGCGGCTGCGGGCGGCGGTGGCGGCGGTGGTGGTTGTGGTTGTGGGGGTCGGGGCGGTGCGTATATAAAGAGGGGGGCTGCTTGGAGGAGGGGGCAAGGCGCAGCGGAGGAGGAGTCCGGCTTGGACTCCTGTCCGAGTCGGCGGCGGCGGCGGCGCATGCGCGCAAGGAAGGCGGCGGCGGCGATTGGGCCGGCGGCCCGGCTGGGCTTCGGCCCAGTCGGCTGGAGATTTTTTTTTAAACAATTTCACCGACAGAAATAAAATCTTAGAAAATAAAATAAAAATCTAAAAATGCCAAAACAAATTTTCAACGTCTAAATAAAATATTTAGAACGAGATGAACATTTTCTTGGCCCTAAAATGCAATTTTGAAAAGGTGCAATTTTTCTAATGCAAATAAAATCCAAATAAAATCAAATAAATGATTTTAATATTTTTCCTCCAATATTTCAATTATTTTGGAGAAGTCATATTATCTCCTCTCTTATATTTTAATACGAAATATTTTTCGGAGAGAAAAATAATTAAAATCAAAAATACTCGTTTCATTATTTGATAAACATCAAATATGAAAACCGGGAAATCCCCAACTCTCTCCGAGGGTTCTTGAGTTGCTTAGGATTTTGAGGATTGTTGTTTGTTGTTCCGGCCTCATTTAAACTTGCCTAGATAGGTAGTTTTCATTATGCTTCACCTCTTGCCATGTTTAACAACATTTAATATTGTTGGGTACATAAACAAGAGAGGACTAAATAAGACATGTGGTGTTCCGTCAATATGCAACTCATTGCATATTGAGCTTCAATTAATTTGTAGTATTGTTTGTGCACTTTGCCATGCCATGCCTCATTAAAACGGACATGCATCATACTTGGTTGTGCATCATGCCATGTTGATGTGTTGGTTGTTTACTATGTTGTTTGCTTCTTTCCGGTGTTGCTTCTTCGGGTTGGTTCCGATAACGTCGCGTTTGTGAGGATTTGTTCGACTACATCCATTTTTCTTCTTCATGGACTCGTTCTTCTTCCTTGCGGGATCTCAGGCAAGATGACCATACCCTCGAAATCACTTCTATCTTTGCTTGCTAGTTGTTCGCTCTATCGCTATATCACGCTACCTACCACTTGCTATATCATGCTTTCACCTATATCGCTATTTAAGTCGTGCCCCGACACGTGGGAGATATAGCCGCATTGTGGGTGTTACAGTCTTGCCATGAACTTAGCATAAGCCGGCCGTCCGAACAGGGCATGATATGGACTCTTGATTTTCACCACTTCAAAAGTCAACACCTCTGATCTTGAATCATGCTCGTCTCCAAAAGCAACTTCCAGAGCTATCTTGCCAACTAGGTGTGCTGATTTACCAGGCACTACCCCATGAAACACAGTGTTCGATGGTTTAAGATTCTTATCTGTTAACCCCATGCAACGAAAGGTTTCATAGTAAAGGATGTTAATACTGCTTCCTCCATCCATAAGCACCTTGGTAAATTTATACCCCCCAACCTGGGGTGCCACCACTAAAGCCATATGACCCGGATTGTCAACCCGGGGTGGATCATCCTCTCGACTCCACAGGATGGGTTGTTCAGACCAGCGCAGAAGGTACCGCCGGTTCAACAGAGTTCACAGCTCTTTTTATGAAGCTTCTGATCATGCTTACATAAGCTAGTGGTGAAGACATGATACTGCCCACTATTCAACTGTTTTGGATTGCTCTGATAACCTGATTACTGCTGCTGTTGATTCCCCTGATGGTTGTAACCTCCCTGGTTACCCTGGCTGTTCTGATTGCCATGTCCGGTTTGGTTACCCTGGAACCCTGAACCGGAGCTGCCACCACCATAACCCGGCCCATGGAAACCGCCTCGTGAACCACCGGGCGGTCCATTATCATATTGAAAAAGATTTGAATTTTTGAACTCCTGCATAATAAAGCAATCTTTCCAAAGATGTGTAGCGGGTCTCTCCTTTGATCCGTGCTTTGAGCAAGGCTGATTTAACAGGTGCTCTAGATTGGGGCCTGACCCTCCACCCCACTAGGGCGGTTTGCCCTTACGGCGCTAACCGTTATCCTGGGCATTGGTGTTAGCCACAAAGTCCAAGCTATTATCTGCCTTGCGTTTACCATTGTTCCCATGACCTGCTGGATTATGCTACTGCCCCTTGGCGTTGCCTCTCTTCTTTCCCTTCCCTGTCTTGTCATCCTCAGACTCGGGGTCCTTGGTACTATCAGAGTCGGTATACTTCACCAGAGCCGCCATAAGTGTTCCCATGTCATTACAATGGTGCTTAAGCCATCCCAATTTTAGCTTCAAAGGCGCAAACCGGCAATTGCCTTCCAATGTTAAAACGGTTGTTCAGCGTTGATGCGGTCTGAAGAATGCAAAATCTCTGAAACCCGACGCACCCAGTGGGTTGTTGATTCTCCTTCCTCCTGGACACAGGCAGCTAAATCCACGATGGACATGGGCTGCTTGCACGTATCTTTGAAGTTCTCGATAAACCAGGCCCTTAACTTGGCCCATGATCCAATAAAGTTGGCTGGCAGATTTTTCAACCACGTGCGAGTTGTTCCCTCCAACATCATGGTAAAGTATTTGGCACACGCCGCTTTGTCCACATCCAGCATCTCCATTGCCATCTCATAACTCTCCACCCATGACTCAGGGGATAAATCAGTGGTGTAATTCGGCACCTTACACGGGCCCTTGAAATCCTTGGGTAACCATACATTGTGCAGCACTGGGACAAGACATGGCACTCCCAAAGAACTGGAAGTAACCCCTGGTCCACCGGTGTTGTTGGACGAACCGGAGTGAACTGACGAACCGGCGTGAGCTGACGAATCGGATCTTCGTGTTGTGCCGCTAACTCGGCCTCCCGACGTGCCCTAGCGCGATCCACTACATCCTGGGCATTGCCACCGCCACCCGCCGGGTTATTGCCATGGGGCGGATTACGATTCCTCGCACTGCTTGATACGGCTAGTTCATCGATATGCCTGTTGTAGCTCCGGCTTGGGCGGGGAGTAGAATGAATCCTTTCGTGGCTATATGAATAGGCCTGCTGCTGAGTCAAAGCCGTCTGTAGGAGCTCCCTAGCCTGTCATGTCTCAACTTCTACGGGGTACTCGCCATCAATCGGGAGAGCTACCAATCGTGAAGTGGTAGCAACGATATTATCCAATGGGTTAGAGTAATGACCCGGAGGTGTTGAGACGTGTCGTGGTGGAATGTCGTTCTGACGAGGCGGAGGCGGCGGATCCGTCGCACAAGGCTGAATCGGTGCCCCGGCCCCAGGTGCCTCCGCCCAGTTCACCACAGGTTGGTTGCTGGTGCCCGCTCCTGGCGTGTTAAAGAGATTCCTCGCCTCCAAGACCGACGGAAGGCGCGATCGGTATTTTCTCCTCATGACGTCATCTGACGTGCTCTGATCCAGCATAAGCTGGTACGCCTGAGCCTCCAATCCGGCCCGCTCTGTAGCCATCCTGGTGTTTTCTGCTACCAGGTCCGCTTTAGCTTGAGTTATCTGATCCTTCACCTTCACAATCTCTGCATTGTGCTGATCCCGGTTTGCCGCATCCACCTTTGTTGCCAGCAACGTTGCTAAAGCGTCGAACAGATCAGACAAAACCTGAGCTAGAGGCGGCGCAGAGCCCCCTGCTCCCACTAGTGTTGTTGTTACTGAACCGGAGATCATTGCCGCGGCGGTAGAAGAGTGCTATGCTGGTTGTGTACTGGCCATGAAGACCGCGATCTGGCTTGGCAGATCGAGGGGGTCCGGCATACTATTGCCATCGGAACCTCCACTAATCCGGCCATCCTGCAGCTGGTACAGCGACTCGGTCTCTCCGATTGAAGACTCGTCATCAGAGCAGACAACGGTCTCGCCACCAGATGCCGATATATCCTCATATTCCGCTCCATGGATGACACCCACGAAGACATGCTTTACGGTGGGCTGAACCTGGGCGGAGCTTGCACGCTGAGCCATCTCGATGATGTTGGTGCAGATGTCCGGCTCAGGGCCCGGTCGCCGATCTTGCCGATGAAGACGTGAATTCCACCAAAGGGGACCCGGTACCCGTATTCGACTGAACCGGCCTCGGGACCCCATCCTGCGTCGTTGATGTAGAGCTTGCCGCGATGACTTTTAGTCATCCGGCCCACAGCGTATCCCTTGAGTTCGTCGAAGCTGCCCTTCAAGAACTCGAAACCATCATGCGATAGCCCCACGGTGGGCGCCAACGGTCGTGGTTTTGTCACCGCAGATGTCCTTGTGAAAGGACTTTGTCGGCGTTCTGGGAACAGGGGTCCCCAGACTTGCCTGCCTGCGGCGTGGCTCAAAGGGGGGCCCAGCGCGGCCCATCTTCACCAACACAAAACCAAGACCCTCGCGAGGGGCCAAGCCTCGCGGGGCAGACGACGCGGAGCTTCCTTAGGCACGGCCTCATCAGGCTGGCTCACAAGGAGGCGGAGAGACCAAGGCGGGGTACCTCACGAGGTGCCCGTGACACAAGCCATGACGACCAAGGGCGCCAGGCGGGTGCCAGCCCACGCAGTGTCCTCCTTTCCTCTTTGGTGCAAAGGGGGCAAGCGCAGACGTGGACTACCGAGGCATCAGGCAAAGGTTGCCATTTCGGTGCAACGAGACACGAGACGGAGGTCATCGTGGAGCCCAAGACGGCATCACCACCAGAGCTTTGCACAGGCGAAGACTACTTTTGTCAGGATAGCTGATACTAGTTGTCCCCCTTCAAATTAGCCCGCCATTGTTGGCTCCCTTCCCGCTTGATATTTGGGAAGAGGACCAGGGCCTCTAAAAATAGGACCGGCCACCCGCAGGGTGGGAGGAGAGAGAAAAAGGGGGGATCGAAGGATCAAGGGATCAGAGAGAGAGAGAGAGAGAGAGAGAGAGAGAAAGGTGACTGAACTCCTCCCAGCAGTTCATCCCCTCAGCCAAGAACAGACCCTCGTGAGGCTGTTCTTCCTTGTATTGCTCATCATCATCAGCCCAAGAGGCAATCCACCACACCACACACTGGAGTAGGGTATTACACCACAACGGTGGCCCGAACCAGTATAAACCCTATGTCTCTTGTGCTGTTCTTTCTATAGCTTAGATCTTAGCGAGGCGGAGGGGTGCAGGTAGGTAGAAGGCGAAATCTCCGCGCGCACCCTAGTGTTCGAACCTCAAGGGTCTGCCGGAACCCGAAATCCGACATTTGGCGCGCCAGGTAGGGGTGCACCGGAGTTTTCTCTTCCGCCACCTCCACGGCCTGCCTCGCAATGAGTAGCGCGTCACCCGCTCCGGCCGCCTGCACCAGCACGGGGGCCAGGGGGCTCCGAGCCCTGGCCCCAGCCCTGCAACGGGTACGGTGGCCGGACAAGCTCAATCCTATGACGCCGCCGCGCTACGGCGGCGCGACAGATCCGCTGGCCTTCTTGCTGGCGAGCGAGGAGGCCCTCCTCGAAGCAAGAGGTGACGATAGGGTCGTGGCCAACTGGCTCCCTATGGCCCTCACCGGCGCCCCGCGCACATGGCTGCTCCACCCACCGGCAGCCTCTATGGCCTCTCGGGAAGAGCCCCGCAACCTCTTCCCCGCCCATTGCACTACACCAACACCCCCGGTCGTCGCGGCCCTCCTGGGCGGCTCGCAGGCGCCGCCTACAAGTCACCACGTCAAGTCGTTCATCCGCCGGGTCAGCGCCGCTTCCACGCGGCAGGGGGCTCCCCTGGACCGGGCGGCGCCCGAGACCGACCTGACATTCAGCTCGGAGGACCACCCCTCCAACTCGGCCTGCTCGGGTGCGCTCCCCATGCTGTGCACCCCCACCATCTGCCAGGTGGCCGTCACCAGAACCCTCATTGATGGTGGCGCGGGCCTCAGCATGCTCTTCGGTCGAGGCCTTCAACCTCCTCTGCATACCCTTGGAACGGCTGCAACTCAGCCGGCCCTTCTCAGGCGTTGGGGGCAGATCGTCGAGCTCCTTGGGACAGATCCGGCTCCCAGTAACCTTCGTCACCTACGACAACTTCCGCACGGAGCTGGTCGACTTCGACATCGCCCCCATCGGCCTCCCCTACAACGCCATCCTCGGCTACCCAGTGCTGGCCCAGTTCATGGCCGTGACGCACGTGGCGTACAACCTCATGAAGATGCCCGGGAGCAGCGGTGTCCTCACCGTGCACGGGGACACCGGGGACGCACTGCGGGTGCTCAAGCTCGTCTTCAAGACAGCGGCGTTGGCACAGCCCGCCGACTTGGAGACCCTCGAGCCCAAGGGGGCTGCACCCGCCAAGAAGAAACAGTTGTTCACCCAAGACAAGGCAGAAACCAAGCAGATACCCGTCGATGAGGACGGGTCCACCAACGCCACTTTCACCATAGGCGCCCACCTCAAACCCGAGCAGGAGGAGGCCCTGGTCGAGTTGCTGCGCGCAAACAAGAAGGTATTCACTTGGGAGCCTGACCAGTTGGCAGGGATCCCCAGGAGTGTAATCGAGCATCACCTCAACGTGTGCCCCAACGTGCGCCCTGTGAAGCAGAAGGCCAGGCGGCAGTCCACAGAAAAGCAGGCCTTCATCGTCCAAGAGACCCGCAAATTAGAGGCCGCTGGGGTCATTCGCGAGGTCCGATACCCGGATTGGTTGGCCAACCCTATCGTTGTGCCAAAGAAGGGAGGGAAGGAGCGCATGTGTGTCGACTTCACCAACCTCAACAAAGTGTGCCCGCAAGATCCGTTCTCGCTCCCCCGCATCGACCAGATCGTCGATTCCACTGCGGAATGCGACCTGTTATGCTTCTTGG
Organism: Triticum aestivum; assembly: GCF_018294505.1. Classification (NCBI taxonomy): domain Eukaryota; kingdom Viridiplantae; phylum Streptophyta; class Magnoliopsida; order Poales; family Poaceae; genus Triticum; species Triticum aestivum. The sequence continues at coordinate 390,521,580 of NC_057797.1, read as the reverse complement.
ATGCCTTCTCTGGGTATCACCAGATCAAGATGGCGGTAGAAGACGTCAAGAAGACAGGCTTCCTAACCCCATGTGGGGTGTACTGCTACACATGCATGCCATTCGGGCTGCTTAACGCAGGGGCGACCTTTCAGCGGCTGATGCACATCACCTTGGGCCAGCAGCTCGGGAAAAATGTTGAAGCTTACGTCGATGACATTGTGGTAAAGTCTCGAGAGGCCAGGACCTTGATACAAGACCTAGAGGAAACCTTCGCGAGCCTCAACGTAGTGAACCTACGGCTCAACCCAGAGAAGTGTGTGTTCGGAGTCCCCTCGAGCAAGCTCTTGGGTTTCCTCGTGTCCCACCGAGGCATCGAGGCTAACCCGGAGAAGGTCAAGGCGGTGGAAGACATGAGCCTGCCAAAGACCCTCAGAGAAATGCAGAAGCTCACGGGGCGCGTGACCGCGCTAGGGCGCTTCATCTCCAAGTTGGGGGAGCGAGCGCTGCCCTTCTTCCTGCTAATGAAGAAAAAGGGGCCCTTCGAGTGGACTGAAGAGGCCGACAAGGCATTCCAGGATCTCAAGAGATACCTGACCAGCCCACCGGTCATGGTGGCTCCGCGCCCTCAAGATCCCCTGGTGCTTTACCTCGCCGCCACTCCCTACTCCGCCAGTGCAGCCTTGGTGGAAGTCAGAGAGGAGCGTCGAATCAAAACCGCGGGAGCAGCCCGGGACAAGGCAGAACAGGAACAAGGAAGGCCCACAGAAACCGCCACCGCGGCTGAGGATCAGCCACCACAAAGCGGCGCACCGGAGGCAGAAGAGGCCCCTCTCCCAGATGGCCAGTCTCAGGAGGCCTCATTGCCTCAAGAGGCGCCATGGTCTCCGAAGGGAGCCACCAGCACTGACGCACTCCACCTCGTGGAGCACCCAGTGTACTTCGTCAGCACGGTGTTGCGGGATGCAAGGGCACGGTACCCCATGCCTCAGAAACTCCTCCTCGCGCTACCGGTGGCCTCGCGCAAGCTGCGGCACTATTTTCAGGGTCACCCCATCAAGGTCGTCTCGTCATACCCCCTGGAGAGAGTGCTCAGGAGCCCTAATTCAGCTGGAAGGGTCGCTGAGTGGAACATAGAACTGCAAGCGTTTCAGCTCGAATTCAGCACGACCAGAGTCATCAAGGGAGCAGCGTTGGCAGATTTTTTAGCAGAATGGACGGAGGCGCCAGGCCTCAAGGCAGACGAGGATCGGTCCCTATCCCCGGGAAGCGAGGCGCCAAAAGGCTGGGTCATGTACTTCGATGGGGCGTTCTCTGGGCATGGCGCTGGGGCTGGGGCGGTGCTTATATCGCCCACTCAGGACAAGCTCTATTACGTTGTGCAGCTCTGTTTCCAGCAAGGTGAAAAGGTCTCCAACAACATAGCGGAGTATGAAGGTTTAATAGCGGGCTTGAAGGCCGCAGCTGCCCTGGGGGTGAAACGCCTCACCATCATGGGCGATTCGTAGCTCCTTGTCAATTTCTCCAACAAGGTGTACGAGCCGAAGGATGAGCACATGGAAGCCTACCTTGCGGAGGTCCGCAGGATGGAGAAGCAGTTCTGGGGGTTGGAGTTGCAACATGTGCCCCGTGGCACCAATCAGGAGGCCGACGACATTGCCAAACGGGCGTCCAGGCGGTTACCTCAGGAGCCTGGCGTTTTCAAGGGGCGGCTCTTCAAGCCCTCTGCCCTGCCGTCATTATCAAACACGGCTCAGCCCCGGGAGGAGCTTCCCCAGCCACCTGCCTCAGGAGCTCTGGCCTGTGGCCTAGCCTCAGGAGCACGCCTGCTCCTGATGATGGAACCTCAGGAGGGATGTTGGATCGCGGAGCTCCGGAGATACTTAACGCAAGGGATCCTGCCGGAGAAGGAGGAGGAAGCGGAGCGAGTGCCACGCCAGGCCACGGCATACTCCATCAAAGATGGAGAGCTCTACCGGAAGCGACCAAACGATGTATCCCTGCGCTGCATCTCCAGGGAGCAAGGGAAGGAACTGCTGGAAGATATACACGGCGGAGACTGTGGACATCATTCATCATCACGGACCCTCGTCGGCAAGGCGTTCCGCAGTGGGTTTTATTGGCCCACCGCGCTCAATGACGTCGTCGAACTAGTGAAAGCTTGTGAGGCCTGCCAGTTCCACGCCAAGCAGATCCATCAGCTAGCAGGAGGCTTGCAGACTATACCCCTCTCGTGGCCATTCGCAGTCTGGGGGCTGGACATCTTGGGCCCGTTTCCTCGGGCGCCAGGGGGCTACCGCTACCTCTACGTCGTCGTGGACAAGTTCACCAAGTGGGCTGAAGTAGAGGCTGTCCGCACCATTCCCGCGGGTTCCGCGGTCAAGTTCATCAAGGGCATCGTGAGCCGGTTCGGGGTGCCGAATCGCATCATCACGGACAATGGTTCGCAGTTCACCAGTAACCTCTTCAAAACATACTGCGCTAACCTTGGAACGCAGATATGCTACGCCTCGGTGGCGCACCCCCAAAGCAACGGCCAGGCCGAGCGAGCCAATGCGGAGGTCCTGAGGGGCCTCAAGACCAGGACGTTCAAGAAGAAGCTGGAGGCGCGGCAGAGGTTGGTACGACGAGCTTCAATCCGTGTTGTGGTCCATCCGCACAACCGCGACCAAGCCGACTGGGGAGACCCCATTCTTCCTGCTCTACGGAGCCGAAGTGGTCCTCCCTCACGAGGTCAGACGTCGCTCCGCGTGGGTCCTGGCGTTCGACGAGGCACAGCAGGACGCCATGCGGGGGGTGGACCTCGTGCTGGGGGAGGAACGTCACCGAGAAGCCGCGCTACGAGCGGCGAGGTACCAACAAGCTCTGCGGCGATATCACTGCCGCAACATCCGCCCCAGAACTCTCGAGGTAGGAGACCTCATGCTCAGGCGGGTTCTCTCCAGGGAGGGGCTGCACAAGCTCTCTCCCATGTGGGAGGGCCCGTTCAAAGTTGTTCATGTTTCCAGGCCCGGCTCCGCGCACTTGGAGACTCGGGAGGGGGTGCCAGTCCAGAACGCATGGAACATCCAGCACCTCCAGAGGTTCTACCCCTAAAAAGGCCCAGAGCCTATGAAGAAGGCGAATGCCTGTGAAGCTATCGCGTTTTAGAAAAGGCCCAGAGCCTGTGAAGAAGGCGAATGCCTGTGAAGCTATCGCATTTTGGAAAAGGCCTAGAGCCTGTGAAGAAGGCGAATGCCTGTGAAGCTATCGCGTTTTGGAAAAGGCCCAGAGCCTGTGAAGAAGGCGAATGCCTGTGAAGCTGTCGCATTTTGGAAAAGGCCCGGAGCCTGTGAAGAAGGCCAACGCCTGTGAAGCTCGCCGCCCGTGACACTCTCACGTAATAATGAGTTGGGGCTGTACACGCCCCGGAGTCTCAGGAGTGCCAGCCTCAGGCCCTGGGGCTCCCTCCCACGCCCAGTGGCAGCACTTAGCTCCGCGCTGGTGAGAAGACGTCGAAGACTAGATTAGGTGCCGGACGCGGCTTTTCATTTGCTTTCCGCAGTTGGCTTGTTCCTTCTCATTCGAAGTTTTATTGAAGTTGTTGTCGTCTTTGGCTTGTGGTTCTTCAACTTTTCACTCTCCTGCCTCGATTTCTCTTGTGCAAGGCCTCGCGAGGGAGGGCGTAGCCGAGCGCCCTCGCGAGTGTTCCCATCCTAGTCGTTCAAAGGGTTCATGACCTGGGCCCATTACAGGAGCACCCCTCCAGTCTGTGCCCCACGGGCACCGTGACACAAACACATGGCATGGGTCGGTCGCCCCCCACGGCCGGGGCTAGGAACTATCCATGCGCGGGCACATAGCCGGAAGGTACGATAACGAAAGCAAAACAGTGATTAATAGCAATAACCCAAACACGCCCCCGTGGGGCTCCACACTACTGTCTTTTTGCGCAGGGAAAGGGAAAAGAAAAGAACAAATCAGGCGCGGCTCGCCTCACACTGGCCTGCAGGGAAGGCTCGAGCTGCCTCCGAGGCTCAGGCAGACTCCCTCTCGCGCTTCACCGGGGCGCGACGACGAGCGGACGCGCTACCACCTCCCAAGCAGATACGACGGCGTGGAGGCTGACCGCGTCCACCGCTAGAGGAGTCGCCGCCTGAAGAAGAACCGGAGAATCTTGGGGAACCCTGAGCGCTGCCGGTCACACGAGCGCTGTCTTCTCCATCGTCACCGGAGCTGGGTTCCCGGCCGCGGTCGTCGTCCTCGGGGCAGCACCCTGCGCGGCGACCATCTTCCCCAAGCACCCTCACATAGAGGGTGGCATCACCGTCAAACTTGAAGTGCAGGGTACACCGACGGCCCAGGCCATGCGCGCGGGCAAACATCTGCCAACCGCGGGCCAGGGCCAGGCTCCCGGCTGCGGAGACCTCCAGTGAAACCCATGAGGCCCGGCTGCAGCAGCCGTCGGCCTAAAGCCAGAGGCCGCCCGGGGCGTCAGCCGGGAGCTCACCAAGGAGGAAGCGAGGAAGTGGAAGCCGGGTGCTAGTCGGCTCCGCCGACCACACGACGAACTCCGGCAGCACCTCAGCAGCGCGAAAGCGTGGCACAGGGGGACGCGCAACCGGAGCGCGCCCCCCGGCCGCAGCAATCCGCCCGTCGCTGTGCTGAAAATCGCCTCCACGGCCGTGGGGAGCTGCCGTGGTGGCCACAGGATGTTTGCGAGGGCGCCCTCGGCCGCGCTTGGGCGGGGGAGAGGCGGGCTCAACCTGGCGAGCCTTCCCTTTCTCTGCGGCCGAGAACCTCCTCGACGGGGCCATGAAGAAGAAGGAGGAGCAAGGGGAGATGAACTGGAAGGGCACGCGCCGATCCGTACTTATAGCTGGCGAGGGCCAACCGACGGCCCCCATGATCGTAGGTAATTAGGACCCGCTTTGCATACAGGGACTTGTCAGATCCGTGCAGTTGCCAAGGCGCCATGGGGAAGTGGAGACGCCCACGTCCAATCAACCGCCACGCGGCGCCCAAGGCCGCAGGCTATTAGGGCCCGCGGTGCTTCGCTCTTGCCCTTCCGCCTCCCCGCACGACCAAGTTCGGGCGCGCCTTGGGCCCGGGGGCTACTGTCGGCGTTCTGGGAATGGGGCTCCCCAGACTTGCCTGCCTGCGGCCTGCAGTGTGGCTCAAAGGGGGGCCCAGCACGGCCCATCTTCACCAACACAAAACCAAGACCCTCGCGAGGGGCCAAGCCTCGCGGGGCGGACGACGCGAAGCTTCCTCAGGCATGGCCTCATCAGGCTGGCTCACGAGGAGGCGGAGAGACCAAGGCGGGGTACCTCACGAGGTGCCCATGACGCAAGCCATGACGACCAAGGGCGCTAGGCGGGTGCCAGCCCTCGCAGTGTCCTCCTTTCCTCTTTGGTGCAAAGGGGGCAAGCACAGACGCGGAGTACCGAGGCATCAGGCAAAGGTTGCCATTTCAGTGCAACGAGACCAAGACCAGGAGGACTACGAGATGGAGGTCATCGTGGAGCCCAAGACGGCGTCACCACCAGAGCTTTGCGCAGGCGAAGACTACTTTTGTCAGGATAGCTGATACGAGCTGTCCCCCTTCAAATTAGCCCGCCATTGTTGGCTCCCTTCCCGCTTGATATTTGGGAAGAGGACCAGGGCCTCTATAAATAGGACCAGTCACCCGCAGGGTGGGAGGAGAGAGAAAAAGGAGGGATCGAAGGATCAAGGGATCAGAGAGAGAGAGAGAGAAAGGTGACTGAACTCCTCCCAGCAGTTCATCCCCTCAGCCAAGAACAGACCCTCGCGAGGCTGTTCTTCCTTGTATTGCTCATCATCATCAGCCCAAGAGGCAATCCACCACACCACACACTGGAGTAGGGTATTACACCACAACGGTGGCCCGAACAAGTATAAACCATGTGTCTCTTGTGTTGTTCTTTCCATAGCTTAGTTCTTAGCGAGGCGGAGGGGTGCAGGTAGGTAGAAGGCGAAATCTCCATGCGCACCCCAGTGTTCGAACCTCAAGGGTCTGCCGGAACCTGGAATCCGACAGACTTAGTCGTGGAGCCATTGCTACAGGTTAGATTAAAGGGGTTAAAGCGGACAAGGGACGGAGAGTTTTTATACCGGTTCGGCCCCTTACAATGAAGGTAAAAGCCAACTCTAGTTGTGATGGAATTGTTAGGGTTTCGATGACCAGGGAGCGATTCCGCTTTGCCTGGCTCTCAAGTTGTTGTGTGTTGTCCCTAAACCATCGCCGGGTCGTCCCTTTATATACATAGGTCGACGCCCGTCGGTTTACAGAGTCCCAAGGCCGGATCATCAACGTGTCCAACTCGGTCTCTATTCCTCCTATCTTACAATACAAGTTACATGATAATGTTGGTTTTATATCTACAGGCCTTGACCCGCCTTTGGGCCTTGGGCCTTCATAAAGCGCCACCATCCTTTATCTTCCTGGGCTTCTAATCCTCATAGAGTTAACCCGGCCACTCCTGGCCGGTTTATGTCCAGTAGCAATATCCCCAACACCTCTCATTGCTATACATCACCATGATCTTGCGTGTGCGTAGGATTTTTTTTGAAATTACTATGTTCCCCAACAATGGCATCAGAGCCAGGTTTATGCGTAGATGTTATATGCACGAGTAGAACACAAAGGAGTTGTGGGCATGGGTATATACATATTGCTTGCCGTCACTAGTTGTTTCTTGTTTCGACAGTATTGTTGGATGAAGTGGCCCAGACCGACATTACGCGTACGCTTACACGAGACTGATTCTACCGACGTGCTTCGCACACAAGTGGTTGGTGGGTGTCAGTTTCTCCAACTTTAGTTGAATAGGATTTAATGAACAGGGTTCTTTATGAAGATCAAAAAGCAATCACTATACAGCGTTGTGGTTTTTGATGCGTAGGTAAGAACGGTTCTTGCTCAGCCCGTAGCAGCCACATAAAACTTGCAACAACAAAGTAGAGGGCGTCTAACTTGTTTTTGCAGGGCATGTTGTGATGTGATATGGTCAAGACATGATGCTAAATTTTATTGTATGAGATGATCATGTTTTGTAACACAGTTATCGGCAACTGGCAGGAGCCATTTGGTTGTCACTTTATTGTATGAAATGCAATCGCCATGTAATTGCTTTACTTTATCACTAAGCGGTAGCGATAGTCGTAGAAGCAATAGTTGACGAGACGACAACGATGCTTCGATGGAGATCAAGGTGTCAAGCCGGTCATGATGGTGATCATGACAGTGCTTTGGAGATGGAGATCAAAGGCACAAGATGATGAAGGCCATATCATATCACTTATATTGATTGCATGTGATGTTTATCCTTTATGCATCTTATTTTGCTTAGTTCGGCGGTAGCATTATAAGATGATCTCTCACTAAATTTCAAGGTATAAGTGTTCTCCCTGAGTATGCATTGTTGCTACAGTTCGTCGTGCCGAGACACCACGTGATGATCGGGTGTGATAAGCTCTACGTTCACATACAATGGGTGCAAGCCAGTTTTGCACACACGGAATACTCGGGTTAAACTTGACGAGCCTAGCCTATGCAGATATGGCCTCGGAACACTCAGACCAAAAGGTTGAGTGTGAATCATATAGTAGATATGATCAACATAGTGATGTTCACCATTGAAAACTACTCCATCTCACGTGATGATCAGACATGGTTTAGTTGATATGGATCATGTGATCACTTAGATGATTAGAGACATGTCTATCTAAGTGGGAGTTCTTAAGTAATTTGATTAAATGAACTTTAATTTATCATGAACTTAGTACATGATAGTATTTTGCATTTCTATGTTGTTGTAGATAGATGGCCCGTGTTGTTATTCCGTTGACTTTTAATGCGTCCCTAGAGAAAGCTAAGTTGAAAAATGATGGTAGCAACTACACGGACTGGGTCCGTAACTTGAGGATTATCCTCATTGTTGCATAGAAGAATTACGTCCTGAAAGCACCGCTAGGTGATAAACCCGCTGCAGGAGCAACGCCAGATGTTATAAACACCTGGCAGAGCAAAGTTGATGACTACTTGATAGTTCAGTGTGCCGTGCTTTACGGCTTAGAACTGGGACTTCAACGATGTTTTGAACTTCATGGAGCATATGAGATGTTCCAGGAGTTCAAGTTAATATTTCAAGCAAATGCCCGGATCGAGAGATATGAAGTCTCCAATAAGTTCTATAGCTGCAAGATGGAGGAGAATAGTTCTGTCAGTGAAACATATACTCAGAATGTCTGGGTACCACAACCACTTGACTCAACTGGGAGTTAATCTTCCTGATGATAGTGTCATTGACAGAGTTCTTCCATCACTACCACCAAGCTACAAGAGCTTCGTGATGAACTATAATATGCAAGGGATGGATAAGACAATTCCTGAGCTCTTCGCAATGCTAAATGCTGCGGAGGTAGAAATCAAGAAGGAGCATCAATTGTTGATGGTCAACAAGACCACCAGTTTCAAGAAAAAGGGTAAAGGGAAGAAGGGGAACTTCAAGAAGAACAGAAAGCCAGTTGCTGCTCAAGTGAAGAAACCGAAGTTTGGACCTAAACCTGAGACTGAGTGCTTCTACTGCAAAGGGATTGGTCATAGGAAGCGGAACTGCCCCAAGTATTTGGCAGAAAAGAAGGATGGCAAAGTGAAAGGTATATTTGATATACATGTTATTGATGTGTACCTTACTAACGCTCGCAGTAGTGCCTAGGTATTTGATATTGGTTCAGTTGCTAACATTTGCAACTCGAAATAGGGGCTACGGATTAAGCAAAGATTGGCTAAGGACGAGGTGATGGTGCGCATGGGAAATGGTTCCAAAGTCGATGTGATCGCCGTTGGCACGCTACCTCTACATCTACCTTTGGGATTAGTTTTAGATCTAAATAATTGTTATTTGGTGCCAGCGCTGAGCATGAACATTATATCTGGATCTTGTTTGATGCGAGACAGTTATTCATTTAAATCGGAGAATAATGGTTGTTCTATTTATATGAGTAATATCTTTTATGGTCATGCACCCTTGATGAGTGGTCTATTTTTACTAAATCTTGATAGTAGTGATACACATGTTCATAGTATTGAAGCCAAAAGATGCAGAGTTGATAATGATAGTGCAACTTATTTGTGGCACTGCCATTTAGGTCATATTGGTGTAAAGCGCATGAAGCAACTCCATTCTGGTGGACTTTTGGAATCAGTTGATTATGAATCACTTGGTACTTGCGAACCATGCCCCATGGGCAAGATGACTAAAACTCCGTTCTTCGGAACAATGGAGCGAGCAACAGAGTTATTGGAAATCATACATACTGATGTATGTGATCCAATGAACATTGAAGCTCGCGGCGGATATTGTTAGTTTCTCACCTTCGCAGATGATTTGAGCAGATATGGGTATATCTACTTAATGAAACATAAGTCTGAAACATTTGAAAAGTTCAAAGAATTTCAGAGTGAAGTGGAAAATCATCGTAACAAGAAAATCAAGTTTCTACGATCTGATCGTGGAGGTGAATATTTGAGTTATGAGTTTGGACTTCATCTGAAACAATGCAGAATAGTTTCGCAACTCACGCCACCTGGAACACCACAACATAATGGTGTGTCCGAACGTCGTAACCGCACTTTATTAGATATGGTGCGATCTATGATGTCTCTCACTGATTTACCGCTATCGTTTTGGGGTTATGCTTTAGAGACGGCTGCATTCACGTTAAATAGGGCACCATCTAAATCCGTTGAGACGACACCTTATGAATTGTGGTTTGGCAAGAACCCCAAGTTGTCGTTTCTTAAAGTTTGGACCTTATTGGGCCATAGTAGGAGAGAAGAGAGGGAGGCCTAGGAGGGGGCGCGCCCCCCTCAAGCCCAATCCAAATTGGGTGGGGGGCCGGCCCCTCTTTCCTTCCCCCTCTCTCCCCCTTCCTTCCACTCCTAGTCCAACTAGGGAAGGGGGGAATCCTATTCCCGGTGGGAATAGGACTCCCCATGGGGCGCGCCATAGGAGGGCTGGCCCTTCCCCTCCTCCACTCCTTTATATACGGGGGAGGGGCACACCCCATAGACACACAAGTTGATCATTGATCTCTTAGCCGTGTGTGGTGCCCCCCTCCACCATAATCCACCTCGGTTATATCGTAGCGGTGCTTAGGCGAAGCCCTGTTCTGGTAGCATCATCATCACCGTCATCACGCCATCGTGCTGATGAAGCTCTCCCTCGACACTACGCTGGATCGTGAGTTCATGGGACGTCATCGAGCCGAACGTGTGCAGATCACGGAGGTGTCGTACCTTCGGTGCTAGGATCAGTTGATCGTGAAGACGTACGACTACATCAACCGCGTTGTCATAACGCTTCTGCTTACGGTCTATGAGGGTACATGGACAACACTCTTCCCGTCTCGTTGCTATGCATCACCATGATCTTGCGTGTGCGTAGGATTTTTTTTGAAATTACTATGTTCCCCAACAACTATCACTGCCGCTTAGTGATAAAGTAAAGCAATTACATGACGATTACATTTCATACAATAAGCGACAACCATATGGCTCCTGCCAGTTGCTGATAACTTTATTACAAAACATGATCATCTCATACAACAATTTATATAATCACGTCTTGACCATATCACATCACAACATGCCCTGCAAAAACAAGTTAGACGTCCTCTACTATGTTGTTGCAAGTTTTACGCGGCTGCTACGGGCTTAGCAAGAACCATTCTTACCTACGCATCAAAAACCACAACGATTTTTCGTCAAGTGTTTTGTTTTAACCTTCAACAAGATCGGGCGTAGTCACACTGGATTCAACTAAAGTTGGAGAAACAGACACCCACTAGCCACCTATGTGCAAAGCACGTCGGTAGAACCAGTCTCATGAATGCGGTCATGTAATGTCGGTCTGGGCCGCTTCATCCAACAATACCGCCGAATCAAAGTATGACATGCTGGTAACTAGTATGACTATTATCGCCCGCAACTCTTTGTGTTCTACTCGTGCCTATAACAACTACGCATAGACCTGGCTCGGATGCCACTGTTGGGGAACGCAGTATTTCAAAGAAAATCCTATAATCACGCAAGATCTATCTAGGAGATGCATAGCAACGAGAGGGGAGAGTGTATCTACGTACCCTCATAGACCGAAAGTGGAAGCGTTTAGTTACGCGGTTGATGTAGTCGAACGTCTTCGCGATCCAACCGATCAAGTACCGAACACACAGCACCTCCGCGATCTGCACACGTTTAGCTCGGTGATGTTCCTCGTACTCTTGATCCAGCTGAGGCCGAGGGTGAGTTTCGTCAGCATGACGGCGTGTTGACGGTGATGATGAAGTTACCGACGCAGGGCTTCGCCTAAGCACTACGACAATATGACCTAGGTGTAAAAATGTGGATGGGGGCATGGCACATGGCTAAAGATCAACTTGTGTGTCTATGGGGTGCCCCCTCCCCCGTATATAATGGAGGGGAGGAGGAGGAGGGCCGGCCAGAAGGGGCGCGCCCAAAGGGGGGAATCCTACTCCTAGTAGGAGTAGGTTTCCCCCTTTCCTAGTCCAAGTAGGAGAAGAAGGATGGAGAGGAAGAAGAGAGGAAAGGGGGGCCCTAGCCCTAGTCCAATTTGGTTTGAGCTAGGGGGCGCACGCCACACCTTGGCCTGCCTCCTCTCTTCCACCATTAGGCCCATGAGGCCCAATAACTTCCCAGGGGGGGATCCGTTAACCCCCGGTACTCCGAAACTTATCCAAAACGACCTGAACCACTCCGCTGTCTGAATGTAGCCTTCCAATATATGAATCTTTATGTCTCGACCATTTCGAGACTCCTCGTCATGTCCGTGATCACATCTAGGACTCCGAACAACCTTCGGTACATCAAATCACATAACTCATAATACATATCGACATTGAACGTTAAGCGTGCAGACCCTACAAGTTCGAGAACTATGTAGACATGACCGAGACTCATCTTCGATCAATAACCAATAGTGGAACCTAGATGCTCTTATTGGTTCCTACATATTCTACGAAGATCTTTATCGGTCAAACCGCATAACAACATAACTTGTTCCCTTTGCCATCGGTGTGTCACTTTCCCGAGATTCGATCATCGGTATCATCATACCTAGTTCAATCTCGTCACCGGCAAGTATCTTTACTCGTTCCGTAATGCATCATCCCGTGACTAACTCATTAATCACATTGCTTGCAAGGCTCATAGTGATGTGCATTACCGAGAGGGCCCAGAGATACCTCTCCGATACACGGAGTGACAAATCCTAATCTCGATCTATGTCAACTCAACAAACACTATTGGAGACACCTAAGCATCTTTATAATCACCCAGTTACGTTGTGACGTTTGATAACACACAAGTTGTTCCTCCGGTATTCGGGAGTTGCATAATCTCATAGTCATAGGAACATCTATAAGTCATGAAGAAAGCAATAGCAATAAACTAAACGATCATAGTGCTAAGCTAACGGATGGGTCTAGTCCATCACATCATTCTCTAATGATGTGATCTCGTTCATCAAATGACAACACATGTCCATGGCTAGGAAACTTAACCATCTTTGATAAACGAGCTAGTCAAGTAGAGGCATACTAGGGACACTCTGTTTGTCTATGTATTCACACATGTACTAAGTTTTCGTTTAATACAATTCTAGCATGAATAATAAACATTTATCATGATATAAGGAAATATAAATAACAACTTTATTATTGCCTCTAGGGCATATTTCCTTCAATCCGCATATGGTTATTGTCACTCTACACCAACTCCTCTCGTGACGTTTACCAACCATGTTGGTGCATATGGCTTTGTCGACAACTCTTTCCACATGTGCCTTCCTAGGCACTTGGTGCTTGTCTGCACGACCTTGTCTCCTCCATCGACATCTGCAGACAATATTGGTCATGCTACACTGCCTCCTCTCATGGCTTTGTGATTCTACACATGCACGTACATCTTAGTGGATTCTTGGTACTTCATTTCACATTCACGATTCATCCACTTTGTCCTCTGTTTGACCTCTCGATTCTCCTGTTCATCTTCTTAATGTTGGTTGTACCTCCCTCCTGATTAATGGCTAAGGCATTCTTAACACTTCGTCTTTTCATGCTCTTGATGTTGCTCATGTTCCTCGATTATCATGCAGCTCATTTCTTACGTTCAGATTGTTGACTCTGGTTGTATGGTTATTCTAGACTTTGACTCATGTTCTACTGCTACCACTGCCCCTAGTCTCTCCGCTTCTTCTGGCTTATCTACCAGCTCACCTGTACATGTATATATATTGTGTAACATCCCAAATTTCCAGTTTGGAATGTTATATATAGGTCATTCATGCATATCATATGTTATTGCATTTCGTGTTGCGATCTTGGAATTTCTAAGCAACTCAAGGACCCACAGAGAGAGTTGGGGATTTCACCGTTTTCATATTTGAATTTTGTCAAATATCGAAACAAGGATCATTTTGGTTTTAATAATTTTTCTCTCTAAAAATATTTCATATTAAAAATATATAAGAGGATATAATATGACTTCTCCAAAATAAATGAAATATTGGAGGAAAAATACTAAAAATCAAATAATGAGTTTTATTTGGATTTTATCGTTATTTTATTTGAATTAGGAAAAATACGTGTTTTTCAAAATTGCATTAGAGGCCCAAATAAATGTTCACTTTGTCTGGAATATTTTTAGAGGACCGTGAAAATTTATTTTGGGATTTTTGGAGTCTGTTTAGTATTTCTTTCGTTAGTTTTTCTGCGCCAAGATTTTATAAAAAAAAAGGTAACCGACTTACCGGGCCGTGTCCGGCTAGGATACTTGGCCCGGCCAGCTTTAGAAGCCGAGGCCCGCGTCCCCGACAGCCCAAGCCGCGCAACACCTCGCTGAACCCTAGCGCCGCCCGTCGCCCGCCGCTGCCAGCGCCGCTCGCCTCCCGTCGCCGCCCCGCCGTTCCGCGCCGCCGTCCCGCCACCCCGCCGAAGCCGCGTCGCCGTCGCCGCCGACCTCGCCGGAGGTAGCCGCCGCCATCGCCACTGTTCGTTAGTTTTCTCAGAAAATCGTTCGGGTTTTTTCTAGATCTCGTTTTTTATATAGATCGGTTCATCCGGTTTTCCGTCGGTTTATTTATTTAGCAGACGTTCGTCCGTATGTTCTTTTTAATAAACGCTATTCATCCATTAGCCGCAGATAGCGAACGTTCATTCGTTAGCCGGTTCGTCAGTTTTTCTTTTTCTAGGGTTTTTTCGTGATTATTTTCGATCGCGATTTCTGCCATGATCTTCGTTTTAGTTTATCTTTTCTCTCATTTATCCAAATCAGGTGAAACAAGCTCCTAGGTCTTCATCTCGAAGCCCTCTTTCTGTTTAACCAACTTGAACAGGATTTTGACACAGTAAAATTTGACTTTAGTCCAGATTAGTAATCGGATCTTGTTTTTTTCGCAGTTTGAGTTTCGTTGCTCCGTTTGATTTGATTCTTTTTGCAAACTGGAGTTCTTCAGTTGAACTTTCTGGTTAGACCTTGTTATTTGAGTTTTACCCGTGCATATTTTCTTGATTGCTTATGTATGCTAATGCTTGTTTGCGATAGAACACCCGGAGTGCGAAGCTTGCTACTACGAGTCACTAGGTCTTGCCGATCGTCAGCAAGGCAAGTAACACATTGATCATACTCTTTCATACCCAGTTTTTATGCTTTACTTACAATCCTCAAACACTGCATGATTAGGATGTGATTAACATGTGGGTATTGGGAAGTAATTGATGAGGTAGAACCTATTACCAGTTTCATTATCAAACCCTTGGGAGTTACTTCTACGTTATGCTTATAACGCTATGCTATGCTAGTAGACGTGGGTTGGGTTTGAGTGTATCCATGACAGATGTGAGTTTGTTAATTAATGTTTCAATTCTAAGGTGGCAACTTTAATACACATCTGGGTGGATTGTTGGTTTTGGGCACCTGGGGTTATACCAGTGTTGTCCTAGGAGATCCCGGGGTTATACCGTGTGATCCTCCTATGGTCCGCCACCCAGGCTCAAAGGGATCATAAGATCATTCATGCTAGAAACTTCCGTGTGTAGCCACAAGCTATTATGGGCTCTAGCATAGTGGAGTAAGTTGCATGACCTCTTTCAGTGGTAGGCTAGCAGATGTAGGGGATGTAGGTTGGTACTATCTACCCGGGGTTAGAGTTAATGCTTCTAAAAAATTGTGTCTCGGTCATCCGTTTCTCAAACACCAAGTAGTGCGAGAAATCCAACAGAGGAGATCGAGTATTGTGGGGAAAAGTGCACAAACCTCTGCAAAGTGTACAAACTAATCATGGTTAGCCGTGTCCCCGGTTATGGACAACTTGAGTATCTGGTTCTTGGATTATCATATGGATCTCATCACTCTAAATTAATCTGTTGGGTTGATTATTACTTTTAATTGGGATTGAGATGGGGGTACCATTCTCAATGTTTCAACTACCATGATAGTTAAATAAAATATATTCCTTTGTTGTAGGGAAAAAATGGCTTTTCGCAAAAACATTATAACCATAGGGCCTCCACCAGCCAAATATGCATGTAGTGATAGTATTTATATGTTCATTGCTCTAGTGTGTTATATTGCCAGCATATTCCATGTGCTGACCCATTTTCGTGCTGCAACATATCATGTTGCAGACTTTTCAGACGAGGAGTAAGATGCCGTAGGTCATTTGTCATGCACTCAGCTATGTCGTTGGTGTTGATGGACTCACTTTATCTTCCAAGCCTTCCGTTGTTATGGTTTTTAGATGGCCTTAAGCCATATTTATTGTAATGAGTTCTCTTTTGAGACATTCGATGTAATAAGTGTGTGATTGCTACTCTATTATAAATCCTTCGAGTATTGTGTGTGTCAGCATTACCGATCCAAGGATGACACTGAACACAGAGGCTTGACCGTCTGAGGTTGGGTCACTACAAGATGGTATCAGAACACACGTTGAATGTAGGACACGACCACTAAGATGAGCCATAGGTCACTCTTCTCTACGCATTTCTGACTCCTATCCATTTTCTACTCTTTAGGATGGCAGACTCAAGGAACAAGTTTACACAGTCGGATGAAGACACCCCATTTGGACGACATTTGAAGGAAGTCACTAGGTACCTGAACATCAGAATACCAAGCTTCATCGGGACATACACCGCCACTTTACCAGAAGAGGAGCGGTGGTTGATTCAAGTTCAAATCCAAGGAAGGATGTTCACACCAGTCACTGAACCCATAGAGGTTTCCTTTGACGCACCAACCTGGAGTCTAGGCAAGAGCATGGCAGCCCACATCGCCATAGGACGCATCGGCGAAGTTTACCACAAGGAGCTTAAGGACACTATCAACCAGATATGTGGGCGCCGAGATGAGTAATGGGAGATGATCAGCACCAGGAAGGACATGTCCATTGCAGCATTCATCCAGGAGTTAAACCATCATATTCGTCGCCAGGAGAACCAGATGTGTGCAAGCATGATAGATTTGAAGAAGGCAATGACCAGGATCACAGAGCTAGAAGAGGAGCTTAAGTCTACACGCGATGGATATGAAGAGGAAATGATGATACTTGTGGAGAGGAATGACGACATGACAAGGAAGCTAGGAGTTTTCATGGGAGACCCCGCGCCAGGAGGAGAAGACGACGAACCCAAGGAAATTCGTTTTGAAGACTACATCATCATCGATGACACCAACCCCGACCCCGACGATAGTGATGATGATTATGAAGATGAAGCTGGAGCAGATATCATGGAGTCTTCCACCGATCAAAATTTCTGACCACCATCTGATCAGTAGTGTTTCCCCATGTATATAGAATAGTTCGAGCACTGTAACAATAGTTAGATCGATTGTATGCCCTTGTGATGTCTACTACACAACCTTCTTCTTGTAGACGTTGTTGGGCCTCCAAGTGTAGAGGTTTGTAGGACAGTAGCAAATTTCCCTCAAGTGGATGACCTAAGGTTTATCAATCCGTACGAGGCGTAGGATGAAGATGGTCTCTCTCAAGCAACCCTGCAACAAAATAACAAAGAGTCCCTTGTGTCCCCAACACACCCAATACAATGGTAAATTGTATAGGTGCACTAGTTCGGCGAAGAGATGGTGATACAAGTGGTATATGGATAGTAGATAATGGTTTTTGTAATCTGAAAATATAAAAACAGAAAGGTAACTAATGATAAAAGTGAGCGTAAACGGTATTGTGATGCTAGGAAATAAGGCCTAGGGTTCATACTTTCTCTAGTGTAAGTTCCCTCAACAATGATAACATAATCGGATCACATAACTATCCCTCAACATGCAACAAAGAGTCACTCGAAAGTCACTAATAGCGGAGAACGAACGAAGAGATTATGGTAGGGTACGAAACCACAAAGTTATTCTTTCCAATCAATCCATTGGGCTATTCCTATAAGTGTCACAAACAGCCCTGGAGTTCGTACTAGAATAACACCTTAAAACACAAATCAACCAAAACCCTAATGTCACCTAGATACTCCAATGTCACCTCAAGTGTCCGTGGGTATGATTATACGATATGCATCACACAATCTCAGATTCATCTATTCAACCAACACATAGAACCTCAAAGAGTGCCCCAAAGTTTCTACCGGAGAATCACGACGAAAACGTGTGCCAACCCCTATCCATAGGTTCATGGGCGGAACCCGCAAGTGGATCACCAAAACATACATCAAGTGAATCACGTGGTATCCCATTGTCACCACAGATACGCACGACAAGACATACATCAAGTGTTCTCAAATCTTTAAAGACTCAATCCGATAAGATAACTCCAAAGGGGAAACTCAATTCATTACAAGAGAGTAGAGGGGGAGGAGAAACATAAGATCCAACTATAATAGCAAAGCTCGCGATACATCAAGATCGTGCCAAATCAAGAACACGAGAGAGAGAGAGAGAGAGAGAGAGAGAGAGAGATCAAACACATAGCTACTGGTACATACCCTCAGCCTCGAGGGAGAACTACTCCCTCCTCGTCATGGAGAGCACCGGGATGATGAAGATGGCCACCGAAGAGGGATTGCCCCCTCCGGCAGGGTGCCGGAACGGGTCTGGATTAGCTTTCGGTGGCTATGGAGGCTTCTGGCGGCGGAACTCCCGATCTATTGTGTTCTCTAATAGTTTTAGGGTACGTGGGTATATATGGGTGAAAGAGATACGTCAGGGGAGCCACGAGGGGCCCACGAGGGTGGAGGGCGCGTGTTAGGGGGGGTGGGCGTGCCCCCTGCCTCGTGGCCTCCTTGTAAGTCCCCTGGCGTGCACTCCAAGTCTTCTGGGCTTCTTTCCTTCCAAAAATGAGTTCTGTGAAGTTTCAGGTCAATTGGACTCCGTTTGATTTTCCTTTTCTTGAAACCCTAAAACAAGGTAAAAACAGAAACTCGCACTAGGCTCTAGGTTAATAGGTTAGTCCCAAAAATGATATAAAAGTGTACAATAAAGCCCATAAACATCCAAAACAGTAGATAATATAGCATGGAGCAATCAAAAATTATAGATGCGTTGGAGACGTATCAGCATCCCCAAGCTTAATTCCTGCTCGTCCTCGAGTAGGTAAATGATAAAAACAGAATTTTTGATGCGGAGTGCTACTTGGCATAATTTCAATGTCATACTTCTTAATTGTGGCATGAATATTCAGATCTGAAAGATTCAAGACAAAAGTTCATATTGACATAAAAATGATAATACTTCAATCATACTAACTAAGCAATTATGTCTTCTCAAAATAACATGGCCAAAGAAAGTTCATCCCTACAAAATCATATAGTTTAGTCATGTTTCATTTTCGTCACACAAGAATGCTCTCATCATGCACAACCCCGATGACAAGCCAAGCAATTGTTTC
This sequence comes from Triticum aestivum, assembly GCF_018294505.1. Lineage (NCBI taxonomy): Eukaryota > Viridiplantae > Streptophyta > Magnoliopsida > Poales > Poaceae > Triticum > Triticum aestivum. The sequence continues at coordinate 390,502,663 of NC_057797.1, read as the reverse complement.
ATACTTTAGTAATCTCAAACTCATAAACTTTCACGCAATACATGAGCGCGAGCCATGGATATAGCACTATGGGTGGAATAGAATATAATGAGGGGGGCTATGTGGAGAAGACAAAAAGGAGAAAGTCTCACATCAACGAGGCTAATCAATGGGCTATGGAGATGCCCATCGATTGATGTTAATGCAAGAAGTAGGGATTGCCATGCAACGGATGCACTAGAGTTATAAATGTATGAAAGCTCAACAAAATAAACTAAGTGGGTGTGCATCCAACTTGCTTGCTCACGAAGACCTAGGGCACTTGAGGAGGCCCATTGTTGGAATATACAAGCCAAGTTCTTTAATGAAAATTTCCACTAGTATATGAAAGTGACAAAACAAGAGAGTCTCTACTATGAAGATCATGGTGCTACTTTGAAGCACAAGTGTGGTAAAAGGATAGTAGCATTGTCCCTTCTCTCTTTTTCTCTCATTTTCATTTTTTTGGGCCCTCTCTTTTTTTATGGCCTTTCTCTTTTTTGGGGGGGGGGCTTCTCTTTTTTATGGCATTTCTCCTTTTTTTATTCCCCACTTGGGACAATGCTCTAATAATGATGATCATCACACTTCTATTTATTTACAACTCAATGATTACAACTCGATACTAGAACAAAGATGACTCTATATGAATGCCTTCGGCAGTGTACCGGGATATGCAATGAACCAAGAGTGACATATATGAAAAATTATGAATGGTGGCTTTGCCACAAATACGATGTCAACTACATGATCATGCAAAGCAATATGACAATGATGATGCGTGTCATAATAAACGGAATGGTGGAAAGTTGCATGGCAATATATCTCAGAATGGCTATGGAAATGCCATAACAGGTAGGTATGGTGGCTGTTTTGAGGAAGATATAAGGAGGTTTATGTGTGACAGAGCGTATCATATCACGGGGTTTGGATGCACCGGCGAAGTTTGCGCCAACTCTCAATGTGAGAAAGGGCAATGCACGGTACCGAAGAGGCTAGCAAGGATGGAAGGGTGAGAGTGCGTATAATCCATGGACTCAACATTAGTCATAAAGAACTCACATACTTATTGCAAAAATCTACAAGTCATCAAAAACCTCGGCACTACGCGCATGCTCCTAGGGGGATAGATTGGTAGGAAAAGACCATCGCTCGTCCCCGACCGCCACTCATAAGGAGGACAATCAAATAACACCTCATGTTTCAAATTTGTTACACAACATTTACCATACGTGCATGCTACGGGACTTGCAAACTTCAGCACAAGCATTTCTCAATTTCATAACTACTCAACTAGCACGACTTTGATATTATTACCTCCATATCTCAAAACAATCATCAAGCATCAAACTTCTCTTAGTATTCAACACACTCATAAGAAAGTTTTTACTAATCTTGTATACCTAGCATATTAGGATTTTAAGCAAATTACCATGCTATTTAAGACTCTCAAAATAATCTAAGTGAAGCATGAGAGTTCATCTATTTTTTCAAAATAAAACTACCACCATGCTCTAAAAGATATAAGTGAAGCACTAGAGCAAATGACAAACTACTCCGAAAGATATAAGTGAAGATCAATGAGTAGTCGAATAATTATGCAACTATGTGAAGACTCTCTAACATTTAATAATTTCAGATCTTGGTATTTTATTCAAGCAGAAAGCAAAGAAAAATAAAATTACATTCTAAGAATGGCAGACATCATGTGAAGAAGCAAAAACTTAGGATCAACCGAAACTAACCGATAGTTGTTGAAGAAGAAAGGTGGGATGCCAACCGGGGCATCCCCAAGCTTAGATGCTTGAGACTTCTTGAAATATTATCTTGGGGTGCCTTGGGAATCCCCAAGATTGAGCTTTTGTGTCTCCTTAATTCCTCTCATATCACGGTCTCCCTAAATCTCAAAAGCTTCATCCACACAAAACTCAACAAGGACTCGTGAGATAAGTTAGTATGAACCATTGCCAAAATCTTATCATACTCTACTGTAGTAAATCACTAAAATTATTATTCAACATTGCATACTAAATTCCTCTGCATATTTAATAGTCCTATCCTCAAATAGAATCATTAAAGAAGCAAACATATGCAAACAATGCAAACATAACAGCAATCTGCCTAAACAGGACAGTCTGTAAAGAATGCAGCAACATCCATACTTCCCTAGCTCCAAAAAATATGAAATAAAATTCCCACTGTATTAAATTTATCAGAGATTAATATGCAAAATGTTTCAACATTTTATCACATTCTTAATTTTCTAGGGAATTATTGCAACAGCGGTAAACTTTCTGTTTTCAAACAGCAACATGAAGACTTGTAAAATAGGCATAGTAAAGGCTATCAATGCCACTTTTATTGAAATAAAATATGCAAAACAATGTTATAAATAACAGCAAGCAAATCCTAACAAAAAAATTGACGCTCCAAGCAAAACACATATCATATGGTAAATAAAAATATAGCTCCAAGTAAGGTTACCGATGAACGAAGACGAAAGAGGGGATGCCTTCCGGGGAATCCCCAAGCTTAGGCTCTTGTATATCATTGAATATTACCTTGGGGTGCCTTGGGAATCCCCAAGCTTAGGCTCTTGCCACTCCTTATTCCATAGTCCATAGAATCTTTACCCAAAACTTGAAAACTTCACAACACAAAACTTAACAGAAAACTCGTAAGCTCCGTTAGTATAAGAAAGTAAATCACCACTTCAAGGTACTGTAATGAACTCATTATTTATTTATATAGGTGTTAAACCTACTGTATTCCAACTTCTCTATGGTTTATAAACTATTTTACTAGCCATAGATTCATCAAAATAAGTAAACAACACATGAAAAACAGAATCTGTCAAAAACAGAACAGTCTGTAGTAATCTGAATCAAACGTATATTTATGTAACTCATAAAATTCTCAAATAAATTGCTGGACCTGAGTAATTTATCTATTAATAATCTTCAAAAAGAATTAACTAAATATCACTCTCCAAATAAAAATGGCAGTAATTCTCGTGAGCGCTAAAGTTTCTGTTTTTTACAGCATGATCAACAAGACTTCTCCCAAGTCTTCCCAAAGGTTCTACTTGGCACAAACACTAATTAAAAGAATAAAACCACATATAAACAGAGGCTAGATGAATTATTTATTACTAAACAGGAACAAAAAGCAAGGAACAAAAATAAAGTTGGGTTGCCTCCCAACAAGCGCTATCGTTTAACGCCCCTAGCTAGGCATGATGATTTCAATGATGCTCACATAAAGGATAAGAATTGAAACATAAAGAGAGCATCATGAAGAATATGACTAGCACATTTAAGTCTAACCTACTTCCTATGCATAGGGATTTTGTGAGCAAACAACTTATGGGAACAATAATTAACTAGCATAGGAAGGCAAAACAAGCATAACTTCAAAACTTTAAGCACATAGAGAGGAAACTTGGTATTATTGCAATTCCTACAAGCATATATTCCTACCCCATAATAATTTTCAGTAGCATCATGAATGAATTCAACAATATAACCAGCACCTACAGCATTCTTTTCATGATCTATAAGCATAGAAATTTTATTACTCTCCACAAAAGCAAAATTCTTCTCATGAATAATAGTGGGAGCAAACTCAACAAAGTAACTATCATGGGATTGAAAATTGAAATCAAGATGACAAGTTTCATTGTTATTATTATTCTTTAAGGCATACGTGTCATCAAAATAATCATCACAGAGCTAGAAGAGGAGCTTAAGTCTACACGCGATGGATATGAAGAGGAAATGATGATACTTGTGGAGAGGAATGACGACATGACAAGGAAGCTAGGAGTTTTCATGGGAGACCCCGCGCCAGGAGAAGACAACGAACCCAAGGAAATTCGTTCTCAAGACTACATCATCATCGATGACACCGACTCCGACCCCGACAATAGTGATGATGATTATGAAGATGAAGCTGGAGCAAATATCATGGAGTCTTCCATCGATCAAAATTTCTAGTAGACCACCATCTGATCAGTAGTGTTTCCCCATGTATATAGAATAGTCCGAGCACTGTAACGATAGTTAGATTGATTGTATGCCCTTGTGATGTCTACTACACAACCTTCTTCTTGTAGACGTTGTTGGGCCTCCAAGTGTAGAGGTTTGTAGGACAGTAGCAAATTTCCCTCAAGTGGATGACCTAAGGTTTATCAATCCGTAGGAGGCGTAGGATGAAGATGGTCTCTCTCAAGCAACCCTGCAACAAAATAACAAAGAGTCTCTTGTGTCCCCAACACACCCAATACAATGGAAAATTGTATAGGTGCACTAGTTCGACGAAGAGATGGTGATACAAGTGGTATATGGATAGTAGATAATGGTTTTTGTAATCTGAAAATATAAAAACAGCAAGGTAACTAATGATAAAAGTGAGCGTAAACGGTATTGCAATGCTAGGAAATAAGGCCTAGGGTTCATACTTTCTCTAGTGTAAGTTCCCTCAACAATGATAACATAATTGGATCACATAACTATCCCTCAACATG